>NC_081561.1:1428845-1476042 GCF_022355385.1 Mustela nigripes
CAATCACAAGGAAAAGTTCAGAAGGAACTCAAACACCTGGAAGCTAAAGACCACCTGCCTTAAGAATGCTTGGATCAACGAGGAGATCAAAGAAGAACTGAAACAATTCATGGAAACCAATGAGAACACTTTGGTCCCAAACCTATGGGATACAGCAAAGGCAGTCCTAAGGGGGAAATACATAGCCATCTAAGCCTTCTTCAAAAAAATTGAAAAATCCAGAACACACCAGCTGTCTCTATACCTCAAAGAACTGGAGAATCAACAACAATCAAACCAACTCCACACATAAGAAGAGAAATAATTAAGATTAGAGCAGAGATCAATGATGTAGAAACCAGAGATACAGTAGAACATATCAATGAAACTAGAAGCTGGTTTTTTGAAAGAATCAATAAAATTGATAAACCATCGGCCACACTAATCCAAAAGAAAAGAGAGAAAGCCCAAATTCATAAAATTATGAATGAAAAGGGAGGGGGTTTGGGAGAAGGGGGTGGGATTATGGACATTGGGGAGGGTATGTGCTTGGGTGAGTGCTGTGAAGTGTGTAAACCTGGTGATTCCCAGACCTGTACCCCTGGGGATAAAAATATATGTTTATAAAAAATAAAAAATTAATAAAAAAAAAAAACAAAGGATAAAAAAAAAGGGAGAGATCACAACTAACACAAAGGAAGTAGAAACAATCATCAGAAGTTATTATCAACAGTTATATACCAATAAACTAAGCAACCTAGATGAAATGGATGCATTCCTGGAAAACTATAACCTCCCAAAATTGAACCAGGAAGAAACTGACAACCTGAATAGACTGATATCTAGTAACAAGATTGAAGCAGTGATCAAAAACCTCCCAAAAAACAGGAGCCCAGGACCTGATGGATTTTGTCTCCTCTCTTACTTGCCAAACCTCTCCTTGCCTACTGGTCCTCACTTATCCTGGAAGAGCAGGGAGTTCAGCAGGGCATCCCTCGAGTCATGAGTGCAATGAGATTAGAATCCCCACTTTCCCTTCATTAAAATCATGGAATAGGCTATCACAACATTTATCTAGCTTCATCCAGAAAACAGGTGTTTTCTGGTACTGTCCTTTTATGCAACAAAACATGTCTTGGTTTAACGTTTTAATGCTGACTGACTGACAAGTGTTTAACTATATCTACTGTAACCTGTTTAATCAAATTTATTTGTATTATTATCCAAAGTCCTTTGTCCCTTCAAGGAACTTACAATGTAATAAAAGAGACAGAACTAAGATAAACATTTGGAGAACAGTGACTATTTCAAAAGTACTCAGGGCTAGGTAAAGTAATAATACATGCAGCCTTCTACATTTCCTTCCTTGGCTTCTCCTGTCAAGCCATTTAGCCTTTCTCTTCTCCAGCAAGGTTTGATAACTTGAAGTCCATGGACGCTCAGTATAACCATGATCCTTCTTAGTGTACACACATTTGTGTTTGTGTGAGCAGTTCTGAAGAGAAAGACAATAGTTCATCAAATTCCTAAGTGCCACATTTGCACCCTACACACACTGGCATACACATGCACACACACAAAGCATCTGCTATAAAGTTTGAGCATTGAGGAACAAGGCAGGTTGGAGAAACAAGAATAAATAAGTAGTAAAAGAAGGAAAGTCACACACATGTGAGAAACACTGAGAAGAGTCACTGGCCTCAGTAAAAGTGCCCTTTAGGGAGTACAGGAAAGTAAGATCACAAGGACAAGATCATAGAAGCCCAGGAAAGTCTAAGATAGTCAAACATGAAGTAAGAGGAAAAAGACTTGTTAGAGGTTTCTGAGTGGAAGAATCTGTTGAGGAAGTATGCAGAACTCACTAGACAAGTAGAACATGGATATGGAGAGCCCTTCCAGGAAAGCTTGCCTTCAGGTAAGGCTAGGGAACATCTGTAGATAGAAAAACAAAAAACAAAAAGCAAAAAAGGTGGGAGATGAATTTTAAAGTGTGTCAGAAGATACATGAAAATTAATTTTTATATAAAAACTGAAATGTTCATTTGATCAAATGTGTTCAAAGGTAGTTTTTTTTCTTTGTGTTGAAGCTGAAATTTACCATCATGACAGGAATTTTTTTTAATAGAACATGATATAGTCAAAGCAAGTTTACAAATAGCATGTGCCTGTTATGTCTTATTTCCAGATCTTTTTCTTGAGTATCTTCCAAATATTTAGCTCTAATTTCAGTGCCCTCAACAGCTATAAAGAAAAAGCAGTTACACTGGAAGGATGATGTTAACAGCTTATGTGGGGTCCAACTTTAAAATGCTTTAGCACCAAAGGAATATGATTTAAGATAGAGTTGGGAGCCTGAGTTATTTTAAAAATGTCCCAAGGGAACTACTGAAAGATGTTTAAGTACCTATACTCATCAGTAGCTTTTAAAGTGATGATGATTTTAATATCAGAAATGTCTACAGTTATAAAAACATATTCTTCTTTTGAATTACTGTAGTTAAAATTGAAGAAAACTATTTAACAGTTTGCAAAACAAGTAAATGTGTCTCTGTTTTCTGGTTTAAAGATAAGAAAGAAGTGGAAGGGGAAGAAGACTGAGTAAACTCCATAATTCATCATTATAATTATATATTTCTATATTGACATGGAAGAAAGCCCAGTTAAGTTGTATTTTAAAGGATCATATATAACATTTAGAAGTATGGAACAGATTAAAAATCCATATGCTGTTTTTATAAAAATAAACCTGGAAGAAATATACAGAATATGTAAGCCTTCTATGTTTAGTTAAGCAAAATAATTTAAATGTATATTGTTTAATTGTGACAGTGGCTGTCCTCCTAACTACAGTGTGTAAAAATATTCCCTCCAAATCCATGATTAATATGTTTAATGAGAGACATTTCACCTTGTAATGACTTAACAAGTATCTACCTCAATTAGTAACCATGCAAACATAAACCAAATTAATATCGTGCTTCCTCATTTAACTGCAGATTTAATCTGAAAAAGTAATTAAACAAGCACTATTTTAAAATGGACAGCGTGCCTCCATTCTTCCTCTTCCTCCTCCCCTTTTTCTTTCTTCTCCTCTCCCTTCTCCTCCTCCTGCTCTTTTCCCCCTTCTTTTTTCCTAAATGAAAATTGATTTAGCTGAATCAAAAGCTTTAAATCAAATATACCTAAGATCAAACTTGTTTATGAGTTCTGGCAATCAACGACTTAGAGAAATTTATGCACTGGTTCCTAGGAAAGTCTGATAGATGAGATAACCACGTGTTTCAGATTTTCATTCTTGGAGGCAAAGTTCTGACCTAGATAAAACATAGAAGTGCCTGGAGCTCTATGGTTCTGAGTCTGTAAGCAAAAAGAATGTCCTCAGAACTTTGAGCCAACCATGTTAAAGTATGGATTCCAGAAAATGTTTACCTTGCCATTGAAAAACAAGCACTGTTACTTATATTATCACAAAATTCAGTGATTCAAACATTTTTCAAAAGACCAATTGTTCAAATCAGGAGCCAAAATGGAAAGAAAATATCTAGGTCAATTTCAAGCCAAGCTTTTCAGTGCTACAACTGTGAGAATATTTGAATTGCCTCTAAAAAGAAATAGTAAGAACTTTACTGTTGAGATATTTCTGAAGAAACTGGATCAAGCCCTGGGTGGAGAGGGGATGGAATTGTCTTGATAACCGAGAATGGATTTGGTGAATTCCTAGCTCCTTTTCCAGGTCCTATCATGAATATATGAAGCCAGTGGCAAAATAAAGCTGGTTCACTCTGTCTGTTAATGCCCTTCCTGCGACATTCTCTCTTAGCTCTACAAAATCTTTCCCTTTTTCTGATATCTCTACCCAGAAGCACAAAAAGGAGACCTTCATTAGCGGAACCCACCCTAGAGCTGATAGAAGAAAAAAAGAAAAGTCATTTTTTTACTCAATGTTATAAGAAAGAGAAGCAGAAGTCATCTTGGGTTTTGCACCAGCAACATGATCAAGGTATGAGCCACTGAGTGGTCCCAAAGATGTAAGCTTTTGTCTGTGTAGGGCTGGTAGCCCCATTCTCTATAAGAAAAGGAAGTTGGGTCTATATGCACCAATGTTATTTGTATGTGATTACCCCAACCCCAGAAGTCTGGGTTATGAAGAAGGCTGAGGAGGATGCTTACCATATGAGTTTCATATATTGAATAATTATGTGTTTTTGACAGACTAATGATCTTGTTCTACCAAAATAATCATTCCTGAAGTACTTATGCACCTGTAAATTCTAACAATTAGCTTTTATTGAACACTTACCAACAGACACTATTTTCATTGATTGACTTTAGTTTCTCTACAAGGTAGAGAATTTAATAGCTGGTAGATATTTAATAGCATTCCAGGAAAAGAAGAAATCCCTGATTCACAGTATTTTCCAATTTATATAGTGTAAATATATCTATTATGACAAATCTCCAGCTACCAACATGATATCACTAACAGAGTAGGAAAGAGATGCCCATGACTGGTTCTTTTATCCCCATTTTACTGATGAAAAAGGAGAGGCACTAAGTCCCAGACTTTCTAAACCAGAATTCTCAAGTAGTAAAATCTGGGCAAGAGTATTTTGACTCCATCAGCTCCACTAAAAGGCCTGATATTTTTCAAGATTGATAACTTTGCTAAGATCCACATTAGTGTGTAACCCACCACATCAGCCTAGAGACAAAAGAACCAGCACTCAGGGTGAGTGTTTGTGTTCTTGGTTAATCCAGTTTCAATTCTGTGCAGAGGATTTGGACCCCATCAGAAAATAAAAGCATTAACTCTAGGGCTCTAAGGAGTATCAAAACCCCACTTGGATGACATAGTGAAAATAATTGTTCAGAGTCTAGTCACCCTACTCCCCAGGTACCAGAGGATGAAAGAGAATTCAGTACCCCCTTAGGGTTCTTTGCCAATTTCTTAGGACAATTATCCTCAAGCTTCTTAGACTTTGGTCTCCTTTATATGCTTAAAAAATATTAAGGGCCCCACAAAGAGCTTTTATAAATGCACACACATTTTAAATATTTAACTCATTCACTTAAAATAATAAATTTATTATATGTTAACATGTGTATTTTTATGAATAAAAACTATGTTTTCCAAAACAAAACAAAAAAATGTGGCATTGTTTTATATTGCTGCCAATCTCATTTATGCTTGGCTTAAGAGAAGATGTTTGGGCTCTCATATCAGTTTTATATTCAATTTTTTGCAATATGTTGTTTTGGTTCAAGTATGAACCATTATAAAGAAAATCCAACCTCACTCATATGTGAATATGTAATTGGGAAAGAGGCGATATTTTTCTTTTTCTTTTTTTTTTAAGATTTTATTTATTTATTTGACAGACAGATTACAAGTAGGCAGAGGCAGGCAGAGAGAGAGGAGGAAGCAGGCTCCCCGCTGAGCAAAGAGCCCGATATGGGGCTTGATTCCAGGACCCTGGGATCATGACCTGAGCTGAAGGCAGAGGATTTAACCCACTGAGCCATCCAGGCACCCCCAAGAGGGGATATTTTTCAATGGCTTTTCAGACAACTGTAGATACTCTTCTTTGATAAGACACCAAAACTTGGCAAACAGTATTTCCTAAAGATGCATTGTAATGTAGAATCTGAAACCATATTAAAAGAACTTTACACACTGTTATTTTAAAATCCATTTGTTTCTCTCTTGCATTATTTTGAAACATCATACATTGGTCATTTGAAAATACAGGTTCACTGAGGTATATAGATCTTCCAATGTTGAACATTTTACTATATAATATTTAAAAAATATTAAAAATATTAAAAAATATATTACCTCCAGTAATACATTACCTCTGATTAGAAACATCTTTAAGTATTGGAAAGCTGTAAAGCATATAGCAATGAATAAAAGTTTTCCAAAATTCTAGTTTCACTTCAAGACTCAAAGTGTATCATTGGAAACAAATATAATCAGTTATTTTCCTTAAAGAAATGGGCTAAATTTCCTTCATTTGTGAGAGAACATCTGTTATATACTCAAATCTAAATAATCATAATTTTTCTGTCATTTTTCTTGCATGTAAAAATGTTGTCCCATGAAAAAAGCAGCTAGTTCAGCTCACAGCTCAATCTCACATGTTACTTCCCTCAAGATGACTGCTGCAGTTCAGGTTTACAGCATATATGTTTGATGCAGACTTCCTATTTCATCACCCAAAATGTGAACAGGACCTGTCCTCCAGGGCCAACATGAAACACAATCACTGATTTTTACTGCACCAAGGACATTTTATTTTTTATTTTTATTTTTTAAAGATTTTATTCATCTATTTATTTGACAGAGAGGGGGAGATCACAAGTAGGCAGAGAGGCAGGCAGAGAGAGAGGGGGAAGCCAGCTCCCTGCTGAGCAGAGAGCCCAATGTGGGGCTTGATCCCAGGACCCTGAGATCATTGCCTGAGCTGAAGGCAGAGGCTTAACCCACTGAGCCACCCAGGCACCCCAAGGACCTTTTAGTTTTTAAAGATTTATTTATTTATTTGTTTGTTTGTTTATTTATTTATTTTAGAGAGAGAGAGAGAACATAAGCAGGGGGAGAGGGAGAGAGAGAAAATCCTCAAGCAGACTCCTCACTGAGCATGAGTCCTGACATGGGGCTTGATCCCAGGACCCTGAGATCATAAGCTAAGCTGAAATCTAGAATCAGATGCTAAGAAACTGACTGAGCCACCAAGACACTCCAAGGACAGACTTAATTGAAACTAATTTTGTCATTGCTGCTTTGTTTTTCACTGGAAGCATGTGAAGAAACACAATGACCGGAAGCCAGCATTTTGCCCACTACTATTTCATCATCAACACTGCACTGAAATGGACTGAGTGTCCCAGCCTCCAAAGGTCTGCAGACTACTCTTTGAGAACCACTGCCACAGAGGAATTAACAGCAGTTTTGATGAGAAAGCAGACACAGATTGAACACTCAGCCCCTCTAATACAATCTGTGCTAAACTGGAAGTCAAGAGGCCTGAATGATCATGGTTGATAATTAAATTTGGATAGATCACTTAATCCATTTGTGATTAATTTTTCTCTTACATAAAATTGAGAAAACTGGAACAAATTAGTCTTATAAGTCATGAACTTTTAGTTACCAGCCACCATGTTGAAAATTCAATAATTTGGTCTTAAAACCCAAGTATACGGATCAGCAGACCATATAATTCTGCCCCACCTTGGTCATTTTAGATACCAAGAACCTCTCAAAAACCAAGAAAGTGGAGAATCTGGACTATGGTCTACCTCTCTCCAGACACTTGCAACACAGATGCTATTAACAATGCAGACCCTAAACTCAAATGATCTTGGAGCTATCCAACATTTTATAGCCTCTTTTTTCTCATCTGTCAGTGGAAAAAATAATAATACCTACCTTTTATACTTATTATAACAATTAAATGGGACAGTGCATAGAGAATGCTATCTATGCTCATCGCCTGGCACTTAATGAGTACCCTCTGCTGGTCAGCTATTGTCTGGCAGTTATTAAAGTAAGGTTTATCATCTTCTCACATTTTTTAAAAAGTCATACAAAAAAGAGTGTCAATATTTTTTTGCCTTCACACACTAATAACCAGAAGGAAAATTCCACCTAGAAAAATGTGTGCTGATGCCAAGAAATGGAGCTGCATAATAGTGTTTAATGATGCCCAGTATAAACTACCAGACTGTGGGTTATGTAAACTCTGCTAATTTATTAGAGAGGGAGTGGCAGATAAAGGATCAAGGTTGATTTGTTCATGTCTGGGACAAGGAAAAAGTCATGATTTTCAAGTCTAACCATGTCAAACTATGACGGTTAAATGGGCGAACCTAATGATAATCTCCAAAATAGCAGGGCAGGCAGTAAGCGGGAAGGAGAAAGGCTTGGCTGAGCAGAAAAGCACTGGGTTGTTTCCTCATGGTATTAATGTGATATTTTCCCTGAGATGAATCTTTCCTACACACAAGACCTCCTCAGATAATTTTCCCTCTACTCCAGTCACCCTGCTGCTGGCCCTGAGTAGGGAGACCCCATCAAGTCCTCCAAATAAGCTTGTTCTAGCTGATGTGTATTTGGGTGGGCTCTTGGCAGACACAGAGATTTTCAGAAAATGGTGTTTACAGTAAATGAATAGAAGTATGTATTTGTCTATAATAAGAAGAAGAACAAGAATAGGTATCATTTCTTTGTAAACCTGGTGATTCACAGACCTGTACCCCTGGGGATAAAAATATATGTTTATAAAAAAATAAAAATTAAAAATTAAAAGTCAAAAAAAAAGAAAAGTACATAGTTGCAATAGAAAACCAAACTATAATGGCTTTAAAAGAAGGGTTCACTTTTCAACATAATAAGTTTCAATGTAAACAGTTGTTAGTGTTGGTTTAGCAACTCAGTAGTGCCAGGGTGTATGTCTCTGAACTTCTTTCCCTCATGTTTGCAAGATAGTTGCACAATCCCAACCATTACATTCACATTCAAGGAAGGAAGCAGAAGAAAAGAACACATCAGCAGATACTCCCTTTTTCAGGAAAGAAGAAACATTCCCAGAGATCCACAACAGATCTATGCTTATGTCTAATTGGCTTGTAATATAACTTTCACTATGACAAATGTGTTACAGAGAAGCTAGAAAAGTAAGAATCTAGAATCATATGCTTCCCCCCCGAATTACTGTAGTTCCTTTAGCAAAAAAGTGGGAATAAGTAGAGTGGAGATAACTGACTTCAAGATAACTTGATTTCACGTTTTCATCATGAACACACTTATAGTCATTATGTGCAGCCACCAAAATTGATGGTGACATTAATTTGAATAATATATAATTATAAGTTTGCTGTTTTTCAAGTATCAGCTATGAAAAATTCTTATTATTCTCTAGACACCAAGATTATTATAGTCTTTCTCTTGAGGTTGCTTGTTTGGCTGGAAAGAACAACTTGAAGAAAACCAAGTCTCTAAAACTTACCATGAGACAAAGGAAAACCTGTTATGACATCACATTTAAGCCTGTTTATTTTTGGGCCACCCTCTTATTCTGAGGTCTCTGTGTTTAGGTAAGCATTATAGATTTTGCTATATAGGGCCAAACTGGAAAATTACACTTTTGGCAAAACAGGTGAAGAATATTACACTTGCTAGGATTTATTTGTACTAAATGTTTCAACCATGTTTGGGACAAAAAGACAAATATTCCTTATCCTTCTCAGGGCCCTCATTAAGAGCAGACAAACACGTTGCATGCTTTTAAGTATGTACGCTCATAATAAAGCTTAAGCTAATTTTCCAAAACGAAGGATGAAGAACATGTTTGGAAAGTGTTAGAGCAAATAATGCAACTTTTTAAACTATACATATGCATATCACCTTGGGATTAAGAAATAATTTCAAGACTTGGGGCACCAGGGTGACAAAGTCAGTTAAGTATCTGACTCTTGGTTTTGGCTCAGGTATTGATCTCAGCATTGTAGGACTGAGCCCCATATTAGAATCCTCTCTCTCTCTCTCTCTCTCTAAGTAAATGAACCGCTCTCTCTAAAAAAAGAGAGAGAGAGAGAAGAAAGAATTTCAAGACTTAATTTCTTCTCCTTGGGGACTGGTTCATGAAGTAGGGAGAGGAAGAGCAAAGAGAACACAGCAGAAAGCCCCAGAAGTAGATAACCCAACTATGGGACCAGGGAAGGAAGATAAAGATAGTATAAAGGAAGAAGGAAGCGGGTATGAATGAAATAACACAAGGAAAAATGAGGGATATTATCCTCATAATATCAGCAAGTTCAACAAAAAGGAAAGGCAAAGGAAACAAACTGAGGGTTGCTGGGAGGATTGGGGGCAGAAGGATAGGGCGGCTGGGTTATGAACATTGGGGGGGGGGGGTTATGCGCTATGGTGAATGCTGTGAATTGTGTAAGACTGATGATTCACGGACCTGTACACCTGAAGCAAATAATACATTTATGTTATTTTTTTAAAAAGGAAAGGCAAGGCAAGTGAGAGAATGGCAGAAGGGGGAAAATGATAACAGAATATCAGAGTTGGAAAGTCTTATAAGTTATCTAGTAAAAACCATTCACTTACAAGTGGTGACACTGAGATCAAAACGGTTAAGAGCTTATACTAAGATCATTGAGTTAAAATAATGGAGGAGCCAAGAGCAACACCCAATCTCTGGGAAGTGCTGTCCCTTGAAGACTGAAGGGATGAACAAGGGAAATGACTGCTAGGAGAGGCCATGGAGTGAGGGGTAAACTGAACTTCCTCTCACCAAAAACAGTAATGAGTCGGAGCAAGTAAAATCACAAAGGGATTGGATATGGAGGGGCAAAGCCACTTACTGTGACTGTTTAATTTGTACTGTTTTGTTTTACAAATTTATGATCTTTCAAAGCACTGGCTTGTCATTTTGAATTTTCAAAGCATTCTTCTGACACAAATTACAAATTTAGATTGATTGCCAATATTGCACCTTAGAATGAGAGTCTCTAAACAATGGTAGAACATTCAAAGTCATCAGCACTGAATGGAGCATATAGGACTCACTCAGAGATTTCACATTCTCGCTCTAAAGAAAGAAGACCCAGAAACTAGGAGCCATACTTTGGATTCTGAAATGGTGCCAGTGAATTAATGAGACCCCACCCACCCACCCAGCCACAGGACTTAGAGGGTTTTAAGCCCTAATAGAAGGGAGCTATCTGAGCACATTTAGTACTGACATCCTTCTCCCATGGACTGAAGTGCAACTAATACCCAGTGAGCCAGCAAAGGCAGCACATCCTTCCATGAGACCAGCTCACAATGAACAAGAACATTCTCATGGATTGTAATATGATTTAACTCTCCTATTCTTTTTCTGTCCTTTCCCTTGACTAACAGTTGCCACGTCTTTAATAATTATACTTGGGGATTCACTTCAGTGACTACTGGATCAATTTCCCTTTTATTTTTAATTTTTTTTAATTTATTTTCAGCATAACAGTATTCATTGTTTTTGGACCACACCCAGTGCTCCTGCAATCTGTGCCCTCTATAATACCCACCACCTGGTACCCCGACCTCCCACCCCCCGCCCCTTCAAAACCCTCAGATTGTTTTTCAGAGTTTAATTTCCCTTTTAAGTTGGTACATGCCTTTCATTCTAAGCAACCTTCAAAAAGGTTGGAACTAAGATTTCATGTCAAGCATTAATGGAGTCAAACCACATATTATGTAACTTAAATGCTAAACCTAACAGATTAGTTCTCTGTCCTGAAATTTCACAAATATTGTGTGCAAATATTACGTGTGCAAAGACTACATTGCTTAAATGTTTGCAATCTGTATTACTTAATAACCCTTAGGGAAATTTACAGTGTCTACTAATAAGTAAAGCTGGGGGGAAGAAGAAGAAAAAGATGGAAGAGATACTTAGAGATAACATAACATAACTTAGGGAGAGGGGAAGGTGAAAGCTGGGAGACATATGGCCGAACCTTCAAAATAGCATCTCCTCTCTGTATTGTGGGCCCAATGGCTCTGGGGTGATTTTGAAATGCTCTTTATTGTCAGGGTCTTTTCTACCTGATAAATGGAAATAAAACTTAGTGATAGACTTTGCAGAGTTCAGCTTTCTTCAGAAAAGCCCCAGGGCAGCAGGGATTATCAAACTTCCATCCTGAGAAACTATATAGGATCTTTCAATCCGATATATTCATGAGCGGTGTTATACTTTGACTCTTGGAAATACAAAACACTGGTTTCCAGGCTAAGGAAATTGCTTGAATACAACTTTTTATTCCTGTGGAAATCTTACCAAAACTAGTTAAGGATTTTTTTTTTTTAATGTTGTGAACCCACAGGGTGGGGAGAATAGGAGAAGAGAAAATAGTCATAACATGTTGGAATCTGGAAGGCTCATGTAAAAGGGATAGTAATAATGAACATAACCAGGAAAGCTAAATACTTAGTCAGAATAGGGAAAAGACTAAAAATCAACAAATTATATTGTGAAATCACCAAAGATTTGGGAATTTTTGTAACAGCAAGAATTGGGAATAAAGAGGAAGCTCAAAGAAGGAATATTGGACACCAATTCTCTGAGAAGAAGATAGAGTTATTGGTTACCTTTCCTTCCAAACTTGTGACAGTGGGTGACCAAAGTGATAAACAAGGAATTCTGAGCAGAGAGGTGAGGTACAGTTCAGGGTCCTGGCTACTGTATATAGGACAGGGGCAGATGGGATCCCCTCTAGTCTTCACTGAACTTGTGTGTCCAGAACCTTAATATGTCACTTCAGATTTACAAACCTTGTGTTATTCCATCAGCCATTAATCCACCCCAATGTACTATAATGGAGCCTACATTTCTTCATATTTCTACCAAAGGATATCAGAAGACACCATCAAATTCCATCCCCAAACTGAGACTCATTTAATGTAATTAAGCAACCTGTCACTTACTTATCTGGGGTGTTAAAGCCCTCTTAATTATCTTCTGTCTTATTCCTTTGAGTTTTAATATCACCCTCCTCCAAGGAAAGGGCAGGTATAAGTGTAGGTTAAATTGTTCTGTGTTCACACTTTCACCTCTAAGCATGACACCACCTGTCTCAAGCTCAGAGTCTACACATACCATGTAGAACTTACTCCAAATATTACTTTGAAAACCTCTTGCTGGATCCCTAACATTTTCTAAGCCACAGCTTAGTTTCTGCTTTTGCTTTCCCAGCACTAATTGTACAAGTCCATTCCTCCTGACAGTATGTGTCATTGATGATAGGCTCTTCTGTAAGTACCCTTTCAAAATCTGAGTTACTCAATAGCTTCTGGTATCAGAATATCAGCTTTTCTTTCTTGCTGAGATCACATGTGATTATATTGTCAGCAATCATTTTCAAAACCTCCAGGCTTCTTCAGCCAAATCTCCTTTTAATCTCTCTGGCCATCAGATCACAAATGATCTTTCCTCTGAACCAGTTGTCTGTATATGCCCAAAGCCTTCAGCTTCTTCATTACAAAAGCTCAAAACATAATGAATCAGGAGAACAGACAAAACCGAGGTTGTTAAGAGGCCAAGTCAGCCTTTCCAGAACTTGAGCTTGTGGTTTCAGACATCTAGTGGTTTCTAAAATTGTCTGGGACCACTGGGCCAAGCCCACCACTCCTCCCAACTTTGTCATGTCTAGAAGTAGAGCTACCAACATGGTAGAGCTGTGGTCCATTCTGTAAACTCACAGGAAAATAGCCAGACACAAAACGCAGGCTGACACATCCCTACCTATACTATTGTATGCTGTTCATGACTCTTCATGATTCTGTGGGTGGACTGGCTTAAGCTGGGTATTTCTCATGTGGGGGTCTCATATGTGGATATCAGCAAGGACTGTAGTCATGGAACATCTCAGCTGAGCTAGAGATGTAAGATGGCTCATTCATGGGACTAGAATTTGATGATTCTGGCTGTTAGCTAGGAGCTCAGTTGAAGTTCCAAATAGCCTATACCAGTGGGCAACCAGGTTCCAAGAGTGCACTCCTCCAAGAAAGGATTCCAATGGACTGAGCAGACCTATAGTATAGACTTCAAGTTCTAGAATGTACCCCTACTTTGCATTGGCTAAACAAGTTCCTAAAGATAGGCCTAACTATAGGCTGGACTCTTGCTTTGAGGAGCAGGGACATGCACAAAAAGGAAGGCTTTGGCGCATTCAAGTGCAAAGACTGTCTGCCTCATGGGTCCATCTCCCTTGTTGGCTGACATCTCTGAGACCAGAAAAACCTGGCTACAATTCCAGATCTTAGATCTAACAGCTTCAAAAGGCAAGGTGATACAGTCACACCTTCAAGCATAAGGAAGTATGATCTCATTTCACACTTGCCATAAAATGTGTTGATTCTCAATCTGTATGGTCCTCAAACTCTCCCCTCCTCCTTGTCTTGGATGAATTCATCTTGGGAAATGGTAACTTTCAGGAGTTCAGAAACTTCCACTCTGACTAGGAAAGTTCATCCAAAGAAGAATAGTAATCTCAATAACTCTGTAGCTACAATCTAGCACTGATCAAAGAAGAATGGACTGTCCAATGCAAAGTTCAAGGTAAAGTGTCCCTGGTGGGCTGTTGGAGGGACGGACCATATTCAAGAGGAAAGGTGCATGTTGTTGAGACTGACACACGGGCTCTGTACAAAACTCTACCATGCTCAGGTGAAAAGGAGGGGCAAAGAGAGGTAAGGGGAGACTCTAGGTACACTAGAGCTACACAGCTGCTTGGGGTGGACAAGGCACAGAAGGTTCTTTCCCCCACACTGAACTACTCCTTCCCTCAGCTTTCTCCCAGACCCAGGTGATAGTAGTTCACTACATGTTGGGTTTCCTGAAGCACTACACCAGGTTCTTGTCTGTATGTGCCAAGGCAGGGAATCAGAAGTTTGTTTGCTTTTGTATATTGAGACACTAAACAGAATAAAACTTTAACACACAATTAGGGGAGCAAGATGGTGACAGAGTAGCGGACCTCTTTTTTTCTTTTTTTTTTTTTTTTATCCTCTCTCGGCTTCAAATAGATTCTTATTTCCCAACTTGTGTTTTTAAGTCACCTTTTAACTTTTGTTTTTTCACACCTATGTTTTATAGACTTATGCTCCATACTAGCCTGTTTTTCACTCTATTCAATTTTATCTTGTGTGTGTATGTGTATGTGTATGTGTGTGTGTGTATGTGTGTATATATATATATTTGCAATTTGGGGATATAGTATCTTCTAACACAGAGTCCAAAAATAATCAGGATCATAGAGATCACCCTGCTGGTGACCTCATTTCATCTGGTCCCTCAAATTTACCTGGATATCTATCAAACCATTATGAACACATATATTTTCAGCCCGAGATGTAAGATTTATTGGGATCTCCACAGCAGAAAAATGACTACTTTTTTTGCAAAGAAGGAGGTGCAGAACCTTGAATCTTTGGGGGAGATATCAGAGGATGAATGGAGGGTGGAGGGAACCTCCATAAGCCAGCCACCAGAAAGTGATAATGACACCAGAACAAAAAAAAATCAGGACCTTGGAAGTCTGCTCTAGTGGGAGGCACCCCTTTCTGAAAAGGGCACAGGGGATGAATAGGGCAGAATTCTAGGTGGATCATTGTGGTCTCACAATTCCAGAAGACTCAGAAAGAATGGGGAAGCCTGAACCAATAGAGTGTCCAAGCAGTGGAGTAGAGAGATTAGTTTTGGTGAGCAAGCCAGAAAGGACTCTCAGCTCTGGTCACAGTAAACTAGGAGCAGATCTGGTAGGGAGAGTACTGTCTGCCTGAAAAGGACTAGAAGGTGTGGGCTGTTTAACATCCTAGGGGTGATATAAAATGGCTTGTGCCGGGCACCTGGGTGGCTCAGTGGGTTAGGCCACTGCCTTCGGCTCAGGTCATGATCCCAGGGTCCTGGGATCGAGTCCCGCATCGGGCTCTCTGCTCAGCAGGGAGCCTGCTTCCTCCTCTCTCTCTGCCTGCCTCTCTGCCTACTTGTGATCTGTCTCTGTCAAATAAATAAATAAATTCTTAAAAAAAAATGGCTTGTGCCTTTGACAGGCTGGGCAACAGCTCTACAGGTGGTGTGGCCCATGAAATAACACAGGGGCAGCACTAAGTGTGACCAGGGAGCTGCAGAAGAGGATACGCAAATGAGCCCACAGCCACTAGCAGTTGCAGAATCACAAAGTGCAGAGACACTCGCAGGTCCCCAAGACACCCCCAGGAGAGGTGTGGTGGTCATGAATTTCATGACTCTATGGAGTTTGGTACACTCAGAGTTGGAGACAGTTTGACGTGGAGGATTTGTTGAGAGGGGTGGACTGCGACCTTGCAGCTCTGACCTGGAGATTCCCACAGGTTCATATTTGCTCTGATTCTCTAATATGCCAGGAAACAACAGCCACACAGTTGACCAGCTCACACTAAGCTCATCTCCCTGAAAATGAGTGGGGCAACTCCACCCAGGCAAGATGCCTAAGAAGCTAAGAGCTAAGCAGCAGTTTCCTCCACTAGAAGATGGAATGGAGGAACAGGTGAATGATAAGCTCAATTCCCACAGGACTGTAACATTCCAGCACCAGGGGAAAATAATAAAGAGAACTCCAGGTGTTCCCTCATGACTTGATTATACTTCAGGATAAAATTTTACATTTCTATCTTAGTTTCTTCTCTTATTGTTTCTTTTTTCTTTTTTTTTTTATCCTCTTTGTTTCAAATAGGTTCTTATTTCCCAACTTGTGTTTTTAAGTCAGCTTTTAACTTTTTTCACACCTATGTTTTATAGGTTTATGCTCCATACTAGCCCGTTTTTCACTCTATTCAATTTTATCTTGTGTGTGTGTGTGTGTGTGTGTGTGTGTGTGTGTATTTGCAATTTTGGGATATAGTGTCTTCTAACACAGAGTCCAAAAATAATCAGGAGCATAGAGATCAACCTGCTGTGTCCACCCCCAAAGATTATAATCTCTCTCCCTAGACCCTCTTTTCTTTTTTCTTTTTCATTGTTTCAGATCATCTTGGCTTTGTTTGCATATCTGTGGTAGCTTTCTACCACTTTCGATTTTTTCCTGGGGGAATTTTACTTGTGTCATGTTGATATTTTGGACTCTGTTCATTCACTCAACTATCCCTCTACAGAATGACTAGAAGAAAACAACAAAGAAAAGAACCAGAGACAATGTCTTCTGCCACAAAACAAAGGGATGTGGATATAGGTAGGATGTCAGGGACAGAATTCAGGATAGCAATCATGAAGCCAATAGCTAAGCTTGAAAAAAACATTAGTGACAATATAGAATTTCTAAGGGCAGAAATGAGATCTAATCAGGCTGAACTTTAAAATGTTATGAATGAGATGCAGTCTAAACTGGATACTCTAACAGCCAGGGTAAATGAGGCAGAAGAATGAGTCAGTGATCTAAAAGATCTAGAAAATAGGAAGGAAACTGAGGAAAATAGGGATAGGCAGCTAGTAGCCCATGAAAATAGGCTTAGAAAGATCAATGATACCCTGAAATGTTCCAATGTCAGAATTATTGAGATCCCTGAGGGGTGGGGAGAGAGAGAGAGAGAGCCAGAAGGGATATTTGAGCAAATCATAGCTGAAACTACCCTTAATCTGGGGAAGGAAATAAGCATTTGTGTCCAAGAGGCAGAGAGGACCCCTCCCAAAAATCAATAAAAATAGATCAAGACCCTGACATAAAATAGTAAAGCTTGCAAGCATTAGAGCCAAGGAAGATATCCTGAGAGAAACAAAGGAATCTTAGTATAAAGCAAGGAACATCAAAATAACAACAGACCTATCCACAGAGACCTGACCAACCAAAAAGGGCTGGCAAGACAGATTCAGTGTACTAAATGAGAAGAACATACAGTCAAGAATACTTTATCCAGCAAGGCTTTCATTCAGAACAGCAGAGATAAAGACCTTCCAGGACAGACAGAAACTGAAAGAACATGTGACCACCAAGCCAGCCCTGCAAGAAATATTAAGGGGGATTCTATAAAAGAAGAATCTTCAAGAATAATTTAGACCAGAAATTAACAGAGACAATCTATAGAAACAAGGACTTTACAAGGAACATAATGACACTAAGTTTATCTTTTAAAAGTTACTCTCAATATGAATGAGATGACTGCTCCCATCAAAAGACACAAGGCTTCAGATGGGATTAAAAAAAAAAAACAAAACAGGAACCATCCATTTGCTGTTGACAAGAGACTCATTTTGAACCTAGAGACAACTCCAATTTGAAAGTGAGGGAATGGAGAATAATTCACCATGCCAACAGACCTCAAAAGAAAGCAGAAGTAGAAATTTACATATCAGACAAATTATATTTTAAACCAAGGACTGTAAAAAGAGATGTAGAGGGATACTATATCATACTTAAAAGGTCACTTAAAAGAATTGTAAATATCTGTGCCCTCAACATGGAAGCAGCCAACTATATGAGTCAACTGTTAACCAAAAGAAATAATCAGATTGACAATAATACATTAGTAGTAGGAGATCTTTTTTTTTAAGTTTTTTTTTTAATTTTTTATTCTTTTTATAAACATATATTTTTATCCCCAGGGGTACAGGTCTGTGAATCACCAGGTTTACATACTTCACAGCACTCACCAAAGCACACACCCTCCCCAATGTCCATAATCCCACCGCCTTCTCCCAACCCCCTTCCCCCCAGCAACCCTCAGTTTGTTTTGTGAGATTAAGAGTCACTTATGGTTTATCTCGCTCCCAATTCCATCTTGTTTCATTGATTCTTCTTCTACCCACTTAAGCCCCCATGTTGAATCACCACTTCCTCATATCAGGGAGATCATATGATAGTTGTCTTTGTCTGCTTGACTTATTTCGCTAAGCATGATACGCTCTAGTTCCATCCATGTTGTCACAAATGGCAAGATTTCATTTCTTTTGATGGCTGCATAGTATTCCATTGTGTATATATACCACATCTTCTTGATCCATTCATCTGTTGATGGACATTAGGTTCTTTCCATAGTTTGGCTATTGTGGACATTGCTGCTATAAACATTGGGGTGCACGTGCCCCTTTGGATCACTACGTTTATATCTTTAGGGTAAATACCCAGTAGTGCAATTGCTGGGTCATAGGGCAGTTCTATTTTCAACATTTTGAGGCACCCCCATGCTGTTTTCCAGCGTGGCTGCACCACCTTGCATTCCCACCAACAGTGTAGGAGGGTTCCCCTTTCTCTGCATCCTCACCAGCATCTGTCATTTCCTGACTTGTTGATTTTAGCCATTCTGACTGGTGTGAGGTGATATCTCATTGTGGTTTTGATTTGTATTTCCCTGATGCCGAGTGATATGGAACACTTTTTCATGTGTCTGTTGGCCATCTGGATGTCTTTTTTGCAGAAATGTCTGTTCATGTCCTCTGCCCATTTCTTGATTGGATTCTTTGTTCTTTGGGTGTTGAGTTTGCTAAGTTCTTTATAGATTTTGGACACTAGTCCTTTATCTGATATGTCATTTGCAAATATATTCTCCCATTCTGTCAGTTGTCTTTTGATTTTGTTAACTGTTTCCTTTGCTGTGCAAAAGCTTTTGATCTTGATGAAATCCCAATAGTTCATTTTTGCCCTTGCTTCCCTTGCCTTTGGCAATGTTCCTAGGAAGATGTTGCTGCGGCTGAGGTCGAAGAGGTACTGCCTGTGTTCTCCTCAAGGATTTTGATGGATTCCTTTTGCAAATTGAGGTCCGTCATCCATTTTGAGTCTATTTTCATGTGTGGTGTAAGGAAATGGTCCAATTTCATTTTTCTGCATGTGGCTGTCCAATTTTCCCAGCACCATTTATTGAAGAGGCTGTCTTCTTTCCATTGGACATTCTTTCCTGCTTTGTCAAAGATTAGTTGACCATAGAGTTGAGGGTCTATTTCTGGGCTCTCTATTCTGTTCCATTGATCTATGTGTCTGTTTTTGTGCCAGTACCATGCTGTCTTGATGATGACAGCTTTGTAATAGAGCTTGAAGTCCGGAATTGTGATGCCACCAACGTTGGCTTTCTTTTTCAATATCCCTTTGGCTATTCGAGGTCTTTTCTGGTTCCATATAAATTTTAGCATTATTTGTTCCATTTCTTTGAAAAAGATGGATGGTACTTTGATAGGAATTGCATTAAATGTGTAGATTGCTTTAGGTAGCATAGACATTTTCACAATATTTATTCTTCCATTCCAGGAGCATGGAACATTTTTCCATTTCTTTGTGTCTTCCTCAATTTCTTTCATGAGTACTTTATAGTTTTCTGAGTATAGATTCTGTGCCTCTTTGGTTAGGTTTATTCCTAGGTATCTTATGGTTTTGGGTTCAATTGCAAATGGTATTGACTCCTTAATACCTCTTTCTTCTGTCTTGTTGTTGGCGTAGAGAAATGCAACTGATTTCTGTGCATTGATTTTATAACCTGACAGTTTACTGAATTCCTGTACAAGTTCTAGCAGTTTTGGAGTGGAGTCTTTTGGGTTTTCCACATATAGTATCATATCATCTGGGAAGAGTGATAATTTGACCTCTTCTTTGCCGATTTGGATGCCTTTAATTTCCTTTTGTTGTTTGATTGCTGAGGCTAGGACCTCTAGTACTATGTTGAATAGCAGTGGTGATAATGGAAATCCCTGCCGTGTTCCTGACCTTAGCGGAAAAGCTTTCAGTTTTTCTCCATTGAGAATGATATTTGTGGTGTGATTTCCATAGATGGCTTTGATGATATTGAGGTATGTGCCCTCTATCCCTACACTTTGAAGAGTTTTGATCAGGAAGGGATGCTGTACTTTGTCAAATGCTTTTTCAGCATCGATTGAGAGTATCATATGGTTCTTGTTCTTTCTTTTATTGATGTGTTGTATCACATTGACTGATTTGCGGATGTTGAACCAACCTTGCAGCCCTGGTATAAACCCCACTTGGTCGTGGTGAATAATCCTTTTAATGTACTGTTGAATCCTATTGGCTAGTATTTTGGTGAGAATTTTCACATCTGTGTTCATCAAGGATATTGGTCTATAGCTCTCTTTTTTGATGGGGTCCTTGTCTGGTTTTGGGATCAAGGTGATGCTGGCCTCATAAAATGAGTTTGGAAGTTTTCCTTCCATTTCTATTTTTTGGAACAGTTTCAGGAGAATAGGAATTAGTTCTTCTTTAAATGTTTGGTAGAATTCTCCTGGGAAGCCATCTGGCCCTGGGCTTTTGTTTGTTTGGAGATTTTTAATGACTGTTTCAATCTCCTTATTGGTTATGGGTCTATTCAGGCTTTCTATTTCTTCCTGGTTCAGTTGTGGTAGTTTATATGTTTATAGGAATGCATCCATTTCTTCCAGATTGTCAAATTTGTGGGCGTAGAGTTGCTCATAGTATGTTCTTATAATAGTTTGTATTACTTTGGTGTTAGTTGTGATCTCTCCTCTTTCATTCGTGATTTTATTTATTTGGGTCCTTTCTCTTTTCTTTTTGATAAGTCGGGCCAGGGGTTTATCAATTTTATTAATTCTTTCAAAGAACCAGCTCCTAGTTTCATTGATTTGTTCTATTGCTTTTTTTGGTTTCTATTTCATTGATTTCTGCTCTGATCTTTATGATTTCTCTTCTCCTGCTGGGCTTAGGGTTTCTTTCTTGTTCTTTCTCCAGCTCCTTTAGGTGTAGGGTTAGGTTGTGTACCTGAGACCTTTCTTGTTTCTTGAGAAAGGCTTGTACCGCTATATATATTTTCCTCTCAGGACTGCCTTTGTTGTGTCCCACAGATTTTGAACCGTTGTATTTTCATTATCATTTGTTTCCATGAATTTTTTCAATTCTTCTTTAATTGCCCGGTTGACCCATTCATTCTTTAGAAGGATGCTGTTTAGTCTCCATGTATTTGGGTTCTTTCCAAACTTCCTCTTGTGGTTGAGTTCTAGCTTTAGAGCATTGTGGTCTGAAAATATGCAGGGAATCATCCCAATCTTTTAATGCCAGTGGAGTCCTGATTTAGGACCGAGGATGTGATCTATTCTGGAGAATGTTCCATGTGCACTAGAGAATAATGTGTATTCTGTTGCTTTGGGATGAAATGTTCTGAATATATCTGTGATGTCCATCTGGTCCAGTGTGTCGTTTAAAGCCTTTATTTCCTTGCTGATCTTTTGCTTGGATGATCTGTCCATTTCAGTGAGGGGAGTGTTCAAGTCTCCTACTATTATTGTATTATTGATGATGTGTTTCTTTGATTTTGTTATTAATTGGTTTATATAGTTGGCTGCTCCCATGTTGGGGGCATATATATTTAAAATTGTTAGATCTTCTTGTTGGACAGACCCTTTGAGTATGATATAGTGTCCTTCCTCATCTCTTATTATAGTCTTTGGCTTAAAATCTAATTGATCTGATATAAGGATTGCCACTCCTGCTTTCTTCTGATGTTCATTAGCATGGTAAATTCTTTTCCACCCCCTCACTTTAAATCTGGAGGTGTTCGGGCTTAAAATGAGTTTCTTGGAGGCAACATATAGATGGGTTTTGTTTTTTTATCCATTCTGATACCCTGTGTCTTTTGACAGGGGCATTTAGTCCATTAACATTCAGGGTAACTATTGAGAGATATGAATTTAGTGCCATTGTATTGCCTTTAAGGTGACTGTTACTGTATATGGTCTCTCTTCCTTTCTGATCTACCACTTGTAGGCTCTCTCTTTGCTTAGAGGACTCCTTTCAATATTTCCTGTAGAGCTGGTTTGGTGTTTGCAAATTCTTTCAGTTTTTGTTTGTCCTGGGAGCTTTTAATCTCTCCTTCTATTTTCAATGATAGCCTAGCTGGATATAGTATTCTTGGCTGCATGTTTTTCTCGTTTAGTGCTCTGAAAATATCATGCCAGCTCTTTCTGGCCTGCCAGGTCTCTGTGGATAAGTCAGCTGTCAATCTAATATTTTTACCATTGTATGTTGCAGACTTCTTTTCTCGGGCTGCTTTCCGGATTTTCTCTTGTCACTGAGACTTGTAAATTTTACTATTAGTTGACGGGGTGTGGGCCTATTCTTATTGATTTTGAGGAGCATTCTCTGAACCTCCTGAATTTTTATGTTCGTTCCCTTTGCCATATTGGGGAAATTCTCCCCAATAATTCTCTCCAGTATACCTTCTGCTCCCCTCTCTCTTTCTTCTTCTTCTGGAATCCCAATTATTCTAATGTTGTTTCGTCTTATGGTGTCACTTATCTCTCGAATTCTCCCCTCGTGGTCCAGTAGCTGTTTGTCCCTCTTTTACTCAGCTTCTTTATTCTCTGTCATGTGGTCTTCTATATCACTAATTCTTTCTTCTGCCTCATTTATCCTAGCAGTGAGAGCCTCCATTTTTTATTGCACCTCATTCATAGCTTTTTTGATTTCAACTTGGTTAGATTTTAGTTCTTTTATTTCTCCAGAAATGGCTTTTATATCTCCCGAAAGGGTTTCCCTAATATCTTCCATGCCTTTTTCGAGCCCAGCTAGAACCTTGAGAATTGTCATTCTGAAATCTAGATCTGACATATTACCAATGTCTGTATTGATTAGTTCCCTAGCCTTTGGTACTGCCTCTTGTTCTTTTTTTTGTGGTGAATTTTTCCATCTTGTCATTTTTTCCAGATAAGAGTATATGAAGGAGCAAGTAAAATCCTAAAAGGGTGGCAACAACCCCAGGAAAATATGCTTTAACTGAATCAGAAGATATCCCAAATCGTGAGGGGGGAGAAAGGGGATAAAAAGAGGTTCAAAAATTAAGAAGGAAAAAAAAAAGAAAGAAAAAAGAAAAGAATTTAAAAAAAACAAATAAAAATATAAAATATATACATATATATATATATATATATATATATATATATATGTATGTATGTATTAGATAAACTAGTTAAAAAACGTTAAAAAAGAAAAGGGTAAAAGTTTAAAAAAAAATTTTTACCAGACGGCGAGAAAAAAAAATGAAAAATTAAAAAAGTAAATTAACTGCAAGACTAAAAAAAATCACAGGGAGAAAGCCATGAGTTCCGTGCTTTGCTTTCTCCTCCTCTGGAATTCTGCTGCTCTCCTTGGTATTGAAAGCGCACTCCTTGGTAGGTGAACTTGTTCTTGGCTGGATTTCTTGTTGATCTTCTGGGGGAGGGGCCTAGTGTAGTGATTCTCATGTGTCTTTGCCCCATGCGGAATTGCACCGCCCTTACCAGGGGCTGGGCTGAGTAATCCGCTCAGGTTTGCTTTTGGGAGCTTTTTGTTCCCTGTGCGCTTTCCGTAGAGTTCTGGAGGACGGGGATACAAATGGTGGCCTCCTGGTCTCCGGCCTGGTGGAACCGAGAGTCCGGGGCCCCACTCCTCAGTGCACCCTCAGAGAACAGCGCCTGTCTGCCTGACCTCCGGCCGCGCTCTGAGCTCACCGAGCCTGTGGCTGGTTCACAGGTAACACCGAGCTGTGAGCTTACTGTCGGCTCTGTCTCTGTAGCCGGCTTTTCTGTTCCAATACCCACAAGCTCTGCAACACTCAGACACCCCCGATCCTTCTGTGACCCTGCCGGACCTGAGGCCACGCTGACCCTGCGTGGGCTTCTTCCCGATTTAGCCTCTGGAGCGATGTCCCTCAGCGGAACAGACTTTTAAAAGTCCTGATTTTGTGTTCCGTTGCTCCACCGCTTGCCAGCAGCCGGCCCCTCCCCCCGGGGTCTATCTTCCCGTCGCTTTGGATTCACTTCTCCGCCAGTCCTACCTTTCAGAAAGTGGTTGTTTTTCTGTTTCTAGAATTGCTGTTCTTCTTCTCTTCGATCTGCTGATGGATTTTCAGGTGTTTGCAATCTTTAGATAAGCTATCTAGCTGATCTCCTGCTAGCTGAAGTAGTCTCAGCCTGTTACTTCTCCGCCATCTTGACTCCTCTCTGATGCCTGCTTTTCTAAGATAATAGAAAACTTAGATGATTGCAGGCCCTCTGATTACCATCCGCACCAGCAGCACCCTTTTTTCAAATGTCCTTTCACATGAAACTCTAAGTGCACAGGAGACAGAGGTAGAGCATACTTTCAAATAAGGACTTCCTTAAAATCTAAAATCTGTAATTGTCAGAAAGTTTCTATGAGGGAGAACACTATGTCCTACCCTACCCCACTGGGACTTTCCCACTGAATCCTTCAGGAGGACATCCTTTCAGTTTCTCCACTTTGCTTAGGGTGATCTTATAATTGTTGTCCAAAACTGGAACATGTTTGAAAGAGTAAAGGGCAATGCTTTTAACAATTATACCAGGCTGATGAGTATAACTTGTGGTTGACCTGAGCAAACAGGGATAATAGATATCTTGGTTATACTGATCAAGGAACCTAAAAGTTTTACCTATCTCCAGGATATTTACATCTTTTTTGTATTAGTTTCAGAGGCAGAATTTAGTGATTCAACAGTTGTATATAATATCAAGCGTTCATTATATCACGTGCCATCCTTAATGCCCATCACCCAGTTATCCCAATCCCCTCCTACCTCCCCTCCAGCAACCCTCATAAATGTTTCCTATGGTTTGCCTCCCTATTTTCATCTTATTTTATTTTTCCTTCCCTTCCTCCCTGTTCATCTGTTTTGTTTCTTAAATTTCACATATGAATGAAATCCTGTGATATTTGTCTTTCTCTGATGAACTTATTTTGCTTAGCATAATACCCTCTAGTTCCATTCATATTGTTGCAAATGGCAAGATTTCATTCTTTTTGATGGCTGAGTAGTATTCCACTGTATATATAGACCACATCTTCTTTATCCCTGGTGCTTACATCTTAAGAGAAAAATGGAGAAACTAATTTAGAAGAAACACTTCAAGATGTATTCTTAGCATTTGTGGTAGGCTGTATAATGGTTCCCCCAAAATATCTCTGTCCTAATCCTGGAACCTGTGACTGTACCACCTTACATGGCACTTGCAGGTGTGATTAAGTTAAGGCTAGTGTGGTGGAAAGAATATCCTGGATTATCCAGGTGTAGTTAATATAATCACAAAGTCCTTTTAAGAGAAAGGTGGGAGGATCAGAACAGGGAAGGAGCTGTGACAGCAGAAGTGGGTTCAGAGTGACATGAGTAAGGGGTTGCAAGCCAAGAAATGCCAGTGGTCTCCAGGAGCCAGAAGAGGCAGGGAACCATTTCTCCTTTGAAACCTTCAGAAGAAGCCAACCTTACTGACATCTTGACTTTAATCCAGTTAAACTGATTTCAGACTTCTGGCCTCAAAACTATAAGAGAATAAATTTACTTTGTTTTAAGCCATTGAATTTGTAGTAAATTGTGACCACAGCTAGGGGAAACTAATACAGTATTCCATCAGAATAAAAATTATAACTAATACTATAACTAATACAGTATTCCACTAGAATAAAAAGCTTAAAAACGCACACTATTCTGAATAAATCTGGACACCAGCTGAGAGCTTGGATTCTGTCTTGGAGTTAAGTTTCACACCTCCAACAAACTATTCTTTCGTATTTGAGTCAGATGCTGCAGTATAAAATTAGGCTATACTCTACCCTGTAAATCTATTTACATCAATGATGAGAGCAAGAAAACTTCATGCACACAAGAGACCAGGATTCTAATAATAATGGAGTTAATAATTAATGAAATATAACTGTAACAATAATGGCAAATATTTAATGTTCTAAGGGCTTACTATGAAAAATCATGTAATAATTCTACATGGAAGGCAGAATTTTATTCCTGCTTTCAGATGAGAAAACCGAGGCAAAGAGAGGTTAAATAACTTTCCGTAATAAATCCACTCACCAACAATTCCACTACAACACACACACAACCTTTCATACCATTTGGACTCAAAGATTATAACCAATATTCAGTGACTGTTTATCATGGCCAGACACTATTGTAGTGTTTCAGGTGTAATATCCTATTTAGTTCTCAAAATGACCCCATGTGGTAAGTACTATTATCATCTCATTTTACAGATAAGAAAATAGACACAGAGAGAATGAAGAAATCACCCCACTCCCTAGTCACATGGGTACGAAGTAACGGTGAGTTTCCTAACCAAGCAGAGTGACCCCAGAGCTGAAACTCAGCTACTGTGTGATGCTGCCCTCTCCATGATGTAAAGACAGGCCTGAATATGTGAAACATGTGCACACCTACTTGGCACTGGGAGTAGGAGGCAAAGCTGAGAGACTCAGAGAAAGACAGTAGAAGGGATGGGACAAATGGCCTGGGATTAGAAGTCCAGTCAAAGTGATAGAAGTTATCATTCTCTCAGGGAAGGGAAGGGAAGGGAAGGAAAAGAAAAAGAGAAAGGGGAAGGGGAAAAGGAAATGAAAGGGAAAGGGGAAGTGAAAGGGAAAAGGAAAGGGGAGGGGAAAGGGGAAGCAAAAGGGAAAGAAAAAGGGAAAAAGAAAGGAAAAAGAAAATCCTGTATCCCAAGTGCCTTTTCTCTTCTAACTATGATGTGGGTCTGTCTACCTAACCATAAGGAAAAATCCCTCCCCACCTTACTATTTTTAAATCTATGTTAACAAAATTCTTATTCCATCTATGCTTTTATTAACCCATTTTGAATTAGACAGAGTATAAATAAATGAAGCAACGTATGATCCAAAAAAACCCACTTCCCCTGTATCCAATTCCAATGATAGAGGTACCAGTTAGCCCAGGAAGCAAGGACATAGCCACTAGAAGGGACAGGTTCTCAAACAGGGACAATGCCAGCCCTGGGAAGTCATCATATGTGTGCAGTAGGAGGGAGTGGATTGTAAGTCCCTTATCTCATCAGAAGCATTAATAGGCATGATGCCACCAGCAGTGATGGCATCTTCGTGCAGCAAGGAAATCTTAGCTTTAAGGAACTAGAAGACATCCCATGACCCTTCCCAGTAATGGATTATTCCAGTTTTAGTGTATTGCACAGGGCTCTTACACTCCATTTTGGCCTAAAAATTTCACTGAACACTTGATATTTCTACCAGAGGTTTAGCTAAGAGAGAGATGCAAATGGTTGCCTGAAGATAAGGTGGCATCATTCTGGAATCTTCCATATCATCTCCAGTCAGTAAATGTTCACTGTGGACTTTCATTAGAGAGAGTTGGACAAGTTAAGGAGATTGAAATTTATAGATGTGTGTTAATTTCACTGCCAACTTCCTTCCAACTCTAGCATCCTGGAGCCAGCATCCTGGTACCATTTACTTTTTCCTAATAATTCGTCATATGCACTAAAGAAAAAGGATGAAGTACAACCCCCCGTTCCCATTTCTTTTCTTCTGTGTTCGCAGCTCTACCCCAATCTTAGCTGCTTTCTAAAGAAAGGCATTCCACAGCTGACTAAAGTCTGACCATAATAATCAGATAACAGAAAAGTCTTTTGAAATGAAAGAGCCAAGTAATTGATCTTATTTTGCCATTTCCTTCTTCCTCTACCCAAACATATTTGCACTTCACCTGAAGTAAGAGGAGGAGGAGGAGGAGGCCTATACAAATATAAAAACTCCATACGAAAACCTAAATACCCAGTATGAATAAGAAGCATTCAGAGGTGGAAGGAAAATATACCTGGAAAGTTTATTAGTCCACATTCAAGTTGTTTCTTGACCACTTTTACAATATGACAAAGATGGAGACCACAGAGAGAAATGCTTCATGTATATCTCATAAGACATATAATTTTATGAGAGTACATGTAAAATATTAAATCTACTTTAGAAATATATATTTCCATATATGTATGGTTCACATAGATTTTGCTATATTGTGATATTGTGATTTATAATAAGAACACATAGATATATTGATATATCAATCTATCTATTTATCTCTCCATATATGTAATTGTTCTTTGTCCCCATTTCTGGCAGTGAATTTCTAAAACCTTAGGAATTTCCTAAGTCTGTTGTTAATGAGGTAACACTGTTTTTTTTTTCAACAAATTTAATTTTTCCTATTTCAGTTGCCATTAGGAAAAATAAAAGACAAGTTACAAGCTGAGAGAAACCAGCTCAGCACATGCATCTGACAAATGGTTGTATCCATACAATACAGAGAAATTTTATGATTCACTAGTAAGAAGAAAACCTACTCAATTTCAAAAAATCACAATACTTAACAAAAGTTTCATAAAAGGATTTATGATGGGTCCAGTTAGTTTATAAATAATGCCTAAGAATCTTCAATCATTGGGAAATGAAAACTAATTTTTTACAGGATTTGAACTCAGGGTTTATTAATAACTATATTGTCAACAATCATAAAGTGATTTAAAAGTTATTTTACTGCTTGTTTTTCCTCTTTTTCTTTTTTTAATTCTAGTATAGTTAACATACAGTGTTATATTAGTTTCAGATGCATAATATATTCAACACTTCCATACATCATCCAGGATTCATCACGGTGAGTGAAGAATGAGGTGACTTTTAGAAAGCACTAAGGATAGGGTTGGTTGCCAGTGGAGCCAACCATGTGATCAGAAAGTTGGAAGTGTCAGTCCCACACCTTGTCCTAAAAGGATAGGAGAGGGATGGGAGTTTGAATCAATGGTCAATGGTCAGTGTTTTAATCAACCATATTTATATAATGAAGCTTCCAAAATAACCAAAAGAGTGGGATTGGACAACTTCTAGTTGATGAACGCATAGAGATTCTAGGGGAATAACACATCATGGAATAGCATGGAAGCTCCACACCTTTTTCCCATATTCTACCCTGTGCATCTCTTCCACTGGCTTTTCCTGAGTTATATCCTTTTATAATAAACTGGTAGTCCAGTACAAAAAAAAAATGTTTCTTTGAGTTCTGTGACCCACCCTAACAAATTAATAAACCTGAGAGGAGGTCTTGGGAAGCATTGATCAATAACCAGTTGGTCAGAAACACAGGCAATAACCTGGGCTAATGCTTGGTGACTAAAGTTGGGGGAGAAAGGTTGGTCCTATAGGACTGAGTCCTCAACTTGTGGAATCTGATGCTGTCTTCACACAGAGCTGAGTTGAATTCTCAGACACATTGCCATTGTTTGAGAATGGCTTGGTATTGTGTAAGAAGCATCCCTCTCCCAACACACACATTGAAATTGACTCTGCAAATTCTAAAAGTAAAAATACTTAATATGTTAAGACTTCTCTTGTGATTGTTATTTGGATTTATTTTTGTTACTTTAAAGTACATAAAATTAATTTATTGAGTCTTTCATAAGCTAATTCCTCTCTTAATTTCATGGGATGAGAAGGTATTTTTCTGAAGTAAACACCTACACTCTTACCTTAGGTCAGAAACATACTACGGTATCCATGGGCACACTTGAAAAATTAGAAAATCTGATATTCCATGGATCAGAAATTCTTTAAAATAGCATGCTGTGGGGGAGGAGTCAAGATGGCAGAGGAGTAGCAGACTGAGATGACATCAGGTAGCAGGATATCAGCTAGATAGTTTATCAAACCATTCTGAACACCTACAAATCCAACAGGAGATTGAAGCAGCAATTCTAGAAACAGAAAATTGACCACTTTCTGAAAGGTAGGACATGTAGAGAAGTGAATCCAAAGCTACAGAAGATAGACCACAGGGGAGTTGGCTCCCAGGAAGTGCCAGAGCAACAGAGCACAAAATCAGAACATTTAGAAGTCTGATCTACTCAGGGACATCACTCCAGAGGTTAAGCAGGGATGGAACCCTTGTGGGGATAGCATGGTCTCAGGTCCCATGGGGACACAGAAGGATTGGGATGTCTGAGTATTGAAAAGATTGCAGGTATTAGAGCGGGGAAGCCAAATACAGAGATGGAGCCAAGGCATGAGCTCTCAATTTGGGGTTACCTTAAACTGTGAACTGTGGCATAGTCACACCACTGCTATTTGAGCAGGGACCCCACAAATGGCAGATCTGGAGACACCCCCCTGAAAAAGTAGCAGTGATCTGCTGAGTTTGGACATTCCAGGAGGGCCTGTATGACACAGACAGAAATGCTCGGTCACAGGACAGGTGAGCTCAAATTTCAGCTGGAGACCAGGGAGACGGGAGTGATTGAGTGCTTTTCTCCAAGTGTGCACAGAGGAGTGGGGCTCCGAGCTCTCTACTCCTCCAGGCCAGAGATTAAGAGGCCTCCATTTTCATTCCCATCCTCCAGAGCTCTAAGGAAAGCATTCAGGGAACAAAAGCTCCCGAGAGCGAACCTGGGTGGATTACTTATCCCAAACCCCGGCAAGGGCAGTGCAATTCCGCCTGGGGCAAAGACACTTGAGAATCACTACCACAGACCCCTCCCCCAGAAGATCAGCAAGAACATCCAGCCAAGACCAAGCTCAAAAATCAAGGAGAACAGTGGAATTCCAGAGGAGGGGAAAGCAAAGCATGGAAATCATTACTTTCTCCCCATGATTCCTTAGTCTTGCAAAGTTAATTATTTTTAATTTTATTTTTTCTTACTCTAATTTTTTTAACTTTTACTCTGTCCTCTTTTAACGTTTTTTTAACTAGTTTATCTTAACACTACTTTTTTTTTTCAGCGTAACAATATTCATTGTTTTTGCACCACACCCAGTGCTCCATGCAATCCATGCCCTCTCCAATACCCACCACCTGGTTTCCCCAACCTCCCAACCCCCTCCTCTTCAAAGCCCTCAGATTGTTTTTCAGAGTCCACAGTCTCTCATAGTTCACCTCCCCTTCCAATTTCCCCCAACTCCCTTCTCCTCTCTAACACCCCTTGTCGTCCGTGATATTTGTTATGCTCCACAAACAAGTGAAACCATATGATAATTGACTCTCTCTGCTTGACTTATTTCACTCAGCATAATCTCTTCCAGTTCCATCCACGTTGCTACAAAAGTTGGGTATTCATCTTTTCTGATGGAGGCATAATACTCCATAGTGTATATGGACCACATCTTCCTTATCCACTCGTCCATTGAAGGGCATCGTGGTTCTTTCCACAGTTTGGAGACTGTGGCCATTGCTGCTATAAATATTGGGGCACAGATGGCCCTTCTTTTCACGACATCTGTATCTTTGGGGTAAATATCCAGTAGTGCAATTGCAGGGTCATAGGGAAGTTCTATTTTTAATTTCTTGAGGAATTTCCACACTGTTCTCCAAAGAGGCTGCACCAACTTGCATTCCCACCAACAGTGGAAGAGGGTTCCCCTTTCTCCACATCTCCTCCAACACATGTTGTTTCCTGTCTTGCTAATTTTGGCCATTCTAACTGGTGTAAGGAGATATCTCAATGTGGTTTTAATTTGAATGTCCCTGATGGCTAGTGATGATGAACATTTTTTCATGTGTCTGATAGCCATTTATATGTTTTCATTGGAGAAGTGTCTTTTCATATCTTCTGCCCATTTTTTTTTATGATTGTCTCTTTTGTGTGTGTTGAGTTTGAGGAGTTCTTTATAGATCCTGGATATCAACCTTTTGTCTGTACTGTCATTTGCAAATATCTTCTCCCATTCTGTGGGTTGCCTCTTTGTCTTGTTGACTGTTTCCTTTGCTGTGCTTAAAAAAAAAAATCTTTTTGAAACTTCATTATTGTATTCAGATTTTATCCTTCATTGTATTTAATTTTATTTTTTGTATACTTTTAGGGTTTTTTCATCTAAAAAATTTTGGGGATACAACTTCTTCTAATAAATCAAAATATAAATTAAATCTGACAGATGGCTTTGTTCTAGTCTCCAGCCTGAGCAAATTCTCTCCACTTTATTTTTCTTTCTTTTCCCAACCAATGTATCTTACCAACTCCTTTTTCAGAGTTTAAAAATGTTTTTCATCTTTAAAGTCATACTCCATCCCTTCTTTGTGTTTACCCTTATCTTTGTTACTCTTATCTATGTGTGTATATACATTTTATTTCTTTAAAATTTGGGGAGGTACTTTCTTCTAAGACACCAAAATACTCCCAAAAATTAAGTGGGTGACCCTGTTCTATTCACCAGTCTAATACATATATTTTCTTTTTTAAAAAAAATTATTTTTTTGAACTTCTTTTTATCCCCTTTCTTCCTCCCATGATTTGGAGTCTCTTCTGATTTGGGTAATGTGTATTATTCTGGGGTCATTGCCACACTTTTAGTATTTTATTCTCTCATTCATATATTCTTACCAGGATAAAATGACAAGGTGGAAAATCTCACCAAGATAGAAGAAGAAGGAGGAGGAGGAGGATGACGATGACGACCAAAGACTAGGGACCTAATTAATATGGACATTGGTATTATGTCAGATCTAGAGTTCAGAATGACGATTCTCAACGTGCTAGCTGGGCTCCAAAAAGGCATGGAAGATATTACAGAAACTCTGTCTGGAGAAATAAAATCCCTCTCTGTAAAAATAAAAGAACTAAAATCTAACCAAGCTGAAATCAAAAAAGCTATTAATGAGGTGCAGTAAAAAATGGAGACTCTTACTGCTAAGATAAATGAGGCAGAAGAGAGAATTAGTGATATAGAAGACCAAATGACAGAGAATAAAGAAGCTAAGCAAAAGAAAGACAAACAACTATTGAGCTACAAGGGAGGAATTTGGAGGTAAGTGATACCATAAGACAAAACAACATTAGAATAATTGGGATTCTGGAAGAAGAAGAAAGAGAGAGGGGAGCAGAAGGTATATTGGAGTGAGTTATTGTACAGAATTTCCCTAATAAGGCAAAGGGAACAAACATCAAAATCCAGGGGGAGTAGAGAAACCCCCTCAAAGTCAATAAGAATAGGTCCACGCCCCATCATCTAAAACTTACAAGTCTTAGCGACAAAGACAAAATCCTGAAGCAGCCCAGGACAAAAAGTCTATAACATACAATAGTAAAAATATTAGATTGGCAGCAGACTTATCAACAGAGACCTGGCAGGCCAGAAAGAGCTGGCATGATATATTCAGAGCACTAAAGGAGAAAAACATGCAGCCAAGAATACTATATCCAGCTAGGCTATCATTGAAAATAGAAGGAGAGATAAAAAGCTTCCAGGACAAACAAAAATTGAAAGAATTTGCAAACACCAAACCAGCTCAACAGGATATAATGAAAGGGGTTCTCTAAGCAAAAAGAGAGCCTAAAAGTAGTAGACCAGAAAGGAACAGAGACAATATACAGTAACAGTCACCTTACAGGCAATACGATGGCACTAAATTCATATCTCTCAATAGTAACCCTGAATGTGAATGAGCTCAATGCCCCAATCAAAAGACACAGGGTATCAGAATGGATAAAAAAACAAAACCTATCAATAAGCTGCCTACAAGAAACTCATTTTAGACACAAAGATACCTCCAGATTTAAAGCGAGTGGGTGGAAAACAAATTACCAAGCTAATGGACATCAAAAGAAAGCTGGGGTGGCAATCCTTATATCAGATCAATTAGATTTTAAGACAAAGACTATAATAAGAGAGATGAGGAAGGACCCTATATCAGACTCAAAGGGTCTGTCCAATGAGAAGATCTAATCATTTTGTATATCTATGCCCCTAACATGGAAGCAGCCAACTATATAAACCAATTAATAACAAAATCAAAGAAACACATTGACAATAATACAATAATAGTAGGGGACTTTAACACCCCCCCTCACAGAAATGGACAGATCATCCAAGCAAAAGATCAACAAGAAAATAAAGGCCTAAATGACACACTGGACCAGATGGTCATCACAGATATATTCAGAACAGTCCATCCCAAAGCAACAGAATACACATTCTTCTCTAGTGCACATGGAACATTCTCCAGAACAGAACACAACCTGAACCTCAGATCAGGTCTCAACCAATACCAAAAGATTGGGATCATTCCTTGCACATTTTCAGATCACAAAGCTCTGAAGCTAGAACTAAATCACAAGAGGAAATTTGGAATGAACCCAAATACATGGAGGCTAAAGAGAATCCTTCTAAAGAAGGAATGGGTCAACCAGGAAATTAAAGAAGAAGTGAAAAAATTCATGGAAAGAAATGATAATGAAAACACAAATATTGAAAAATCTGTGGGGCACAGCAAAGGCGGTCCTGAAAGTAATTAGTGATATAAGCCTTTCTCAAGAAACAAGAAAGGTCTTAAGGTCACAACCTAACCCTACACCTAAAGGAGCTGGAGAAAGAACAGCAAAGAAAGCCTAAACCCAGCAGGAGAAAAGAAATCCTAAATATCAGAGCAGAAATCAATGAAATAGAAACAAAGAAACAAACAAACAAAAAAAAAACCACAAAAAACAATAGAACAAATCAATGAAACTAGGAGCTGGTTCTTTGAAAGAATTAATAAGCTTGATAAACCCCTGGCCAAACTTAACAAAATGGAAAGAGAAAGGACCCAAATAAATAAAATCATAAATGAAAGAGGAAAGATCACCACAAATGCCCAAAGAAATACAAACAATTATAAGAACATATTATGAGCAACTATACGCCAGCAAATTTGATAATCTGGAAGGGAAGGATGTATTCCCAGAGACATATAAACTACCACAACTGAACCAGAAATAAATAGAAAACCTGAAGAGACCCATAACCAGTAAGGAGATTGAAGCAGTCATCAAAAATCTCCCAACAAACAAGAGCCCAGGGCCAGGTGGTTTCTGAGGGGAGTTCTACAAAATATTTAAAGAAGAGTTAATTCCTATTCTCCTGAAACTGTTCCAAAAACTAGAAATGGAAGGAAAACTTCCAAACTCATTTTATGAGGTCGGCATTACCTTGATTCCCAAAAACAGACAAAGACCCCATCAATAAAGAGAATTACAGACCAATATCCTTGATGAACACAGATGTGAAAATTCTCACCAAAATACTAGCCAATAGGATCCAACAGTACATTAAAAGGATTATTCACCATGACCAAGTGGGATTTATTCATGGGCTGCAAGGCTAGTTTAACATCTGCAAATCAATCAATATGATACAATACATTAATAAAAGAAAGAACAAGAACCATATGATGCTCTCAATAGATGCTGAAAAAACATTTGATGAAGTACAGCATCCTTTCTTGATCAAAACTCTTCAGTGTGTAGGGTTAGAGGATACATACCTCAATATCATTAAAACCATCTGTGAAAAATCCACAGCAAATATCATTTTCAATGGAGAAAAACTGAGAACTTTTCTGCTAAGGTCAGGAACATGGCAAAGATGTCCATTATCACTACTGTTATTCAACATAGTACTAGAATTCCCAGCCTCAGCAATCAGACAACAAAAAGAAATTAAAAGCATCCAAATTGGCAAAGTTAAACTCTCACTCTTTGCAGATGATATGATACTTTATGTGGAAAACCCAAAAGACTCCACTACAAATCTGTTGAAACTTGTACAGGAATTCAATTAAGTGTCAGGATATAAAATCAATGAACAGAAATCAATTGCATTTCTATACACCAACAAGACAGAAGAAAGAGAACTTAAGGAGCCAATCCCATTTACTTACTATTGCACCCCAAACCATAAAATACCTAGGAATAAACCTAACCAAAGAGGCAAAGAATCTTTACGCAGAAAACTATGAGGGGCGCCTGGGTGTGGGTTAAAGCCTCTACCTTCAGCTCAGATCATGGTCCCAGGGTCCTGGGATTGAGCCCTGCATCAGGCTCTCTGCTCAGCGGGGATCCTGCTCCCCCCCGCCCCTCCCTCTCTGCCTACTTGTGATCTCTGTCTGTCAAATAAATAAAATCTTCAAAAAAAAAGTACTCATGAAAGAAATTGAGGAAGACACAAAGAAATTGAAAAATGTCCCATGCTCATGGATTGGAAGAACAAATATTATGTAAATGTCTATGCTAGCTACCTAAAGCAATTTACATGTTTAATGCAATCTCTATCAAAATATCCCATTTTTTTCTGAAGAAATAGAGCAAATAACCCTAAAATTTATATGGAACCAGGAAAGACCTCGAATAACCAGAGGAATGTTGTAAAAGAAAGCCAAAGTTGGTGACATCACAATTCCAGACTTCAAGCTCTATTACAAAGCTGTCATCATCAAGACAGTATGGTACTGGCAAAAAAAAAAAAAAAAAAAAAAAAAAAGACACAGAGACCAATGGAACAGAATAGAAAGCCCAGAAATAGACTCAAAATGGATGAAAGACCTCAATGTGAGAAAGGAATCCATCAAAATCCTTGAGGAGAACAAGGGCAGCAACCTCTTCAACGTCATCCACAGCAACTTCTTCCTAGAAACATCACCAAAGACAAGGGAAGCAAGGGCAAAATGAGCTATTGGGACTTCATCAAGATCAAAAGCCTTTGAACAGCAAAGGAAACAGTTAACAAAACCAAAAGACAACTGACAGAATGGGAGAATATATCTGCAAATGACATATCAGATAAAGGGCTAGTATTCAAATCTATAAAGAACTTAGCAAATTCAAAACCCAAAGAACAAATAATCCAAATAAGAAATGGGCATAGGACATGAACTGACAATTCTGCAAAGAAGACATCCAGATGGTCAACAGACACATGAAAAAGTGCTCCACATCACTCAACATCAGGGAAATACAAACCAAAACCACAATGAGATACCATCTCATAACAGTCAGAATGGTAAAATTAATAAGTCAGGAAATGACAGATGCTACTGAGGATGCAGAGAAAGGGGAACCATCCTACACAGGTTGGTGGGAATGCAAGCTGGTGCAACCACTCTGGAAAACAGCATGGAGGTTCCTCAAAAAGTTGAAAATAGAGCTACCCTATAACCCAGCAATCACACTACTGGGTATTTATCCTAAAGATACAAATGTATCATATATATATATATATATATGAAAAAATATATATAAATATAAAATATATATATATGTATATATATATATATATTATTTATTACAAATGTAATGATCTGAAGGGGTATGTGCACCCGAATGTTAATAGTAGCAATGTCCACAATAGTCAAACTATGGAAAGAATCTAGATGTCCATCAACAGATGAATGGATAGAGAAGATGTGGTATATATATATATATATAATGGAATACTATGCAGCCATCAAAAGAAATGAAATCTTGCCATTTGCAATGACGTAGATGGAACTAGAGGGTATTATGCTTAGCGAAATAAGTCAATCAGATACAGACAATTATCATATGATCTCCCTGATATGAGGAAGTTGAGAAGCAACTGGGTTGGGGGGGTTAGGGGGTAGGAAAGGAATAAATGAAACAAGATGGGATCAGTAGGAAGACAATCCATAAGAGACTCTTAATCTCACAAAACAAACTGAGGGGGTAAGGGGGTAGGGAGAGCATGGTTGGGTTATGGACATTGGGGAAGGTATGTGCTATGGTGAGTGATGTGAGGTGTGTAAACTGGGCAATTCACAGACCTGTACCCCTGGGTCCAATAATACATTATATGTTAATAAAAATATAAAAATTATAAAAATAAAATAAAAGTGAAAAAATAGCATGCTAGGCTCTATGTGCAGATGCATTTCTCTGAGTAGGCGGTCTATATCTTCCATTAAATCCTATAAGGGAATCATACCCTTAGAAAGTTTAACAGTTCTCTTACATCAACCAACTCAAAACCTCTATTTGAATCATTTTGTTGTTATTAATAACAAAAGGTTAAAATGAACATAACACACACTATTTAATGGGATTTGGTAAAAAAAATATCTCAATAGAATTTTTTAACAAAGTTCAATTAGAGTATATTTAAGAAATTTAAGTACTAGTTCTAAACTTTGATACTTATTTCTAACTGTTTAGGAAAATGAATACAACTAAGTTCTTACACTTTTGAAAATAAATACATACTTATCTAGCTTAAAGAGACTTTATTTTTTTAAAATATTTATATTTATTCATTTCAGAGAAAAAAAGAGAGCATGATCAGGGGGAGGGGCAAAGGAAAAGCTGACACCCTGCTGAGCAGGAAACCTGACACAGGACTCAAACCCAGGACCCAAGCTGAAGTTGGACGCCCAACCAGCTGAACCACCCAGGTACTCCATTAAAACAATTGGTTCTTTTTAAAAAGTTTTAAAACAATTTCTGTAATTTTATTTAACTCTTAATTTGCATACAAATTTCTTTCTTTTGCTGATAGTTCAAGATGAGTTAATTTAACTTCTAAGTTTCTACATATGCCAACCATAAGACTTCAAGTCTGTTGGTTTATATCGCACAAACACAAATAGTTAACCAGATACTATGCACCAAATCAGATAATGGCTAATGTTGAAACATCAACATTAGATAATCTCATCATAAAGAAAACAATAAGGGAAAAATGTATTCTAAAGAATAGACAGATGGCACTATTAGCTACACTTGGAAACTGGAGAGACGTAGACTTACCACTGCCTCAATGCAAATGAATATTAGCCTAGTAATTTTCAAATGAGCTCAGAGTTCAAGCTAAACCCTATATATATTGGAATATTTGTCTTTGCCTGAATACTTTATTTTTTAAGACTTTTTTTTTAAGATTTTTTTTTTTAATTTATCTGATAGAGACAGAGAGAGAGAGAACACAAGCAGGGGGAGTGTGAGAGGAAGAAGCAGGCTTCCCACCAAGCAGGGAGCCCAGTGCAGGGCTCGATCCCAGGATGCTGGGATGGAGACCTGACCTGAAGACAGACACTTAACGACTGAGCCACCCAGGCACCTCTGCCTGCATACTTTCTCTTCTTCATTGAAATCTCTGGTGTAAAGCCTTCCTTGATTCCACCTCCTCACACCCACCCTCTCAGTTAAGTGCCAAAATGTTACTTAGAGCATTACCTGCCAAGACACTGTCAATGCTGTTTTGTAATTATCTCTTATTTGCTTTAGATTCTGAGCTGCAAGACCCTTCTCAGCAGGATTCATGTCTTTGTATCTGTGATATCTGGCACATAATTTGTACTAAAGAAATATTATTGATTGAATGAAAAAAAAACATGAACAAATACAAAAATGTAGAAACAAAACACACATTTGAATCTCATCTCATCTTTCTCTCTAAAGTTCTGATTCAAGAAAGGAACTCTATGTAGTCTTATTTGAGTAAGGACTTTTTATGAACACAACAGAGAGATAATGCAACTGAGCCAAGATGTTAGCGCTGCCGTTTATGAGGTTGCTAGAGATCAGACGCATCACTCATCCACTTTCAACTCGACAATATGCTTGGGGAGTTGATAGATCTGCAGCTACAAGCCCGCATTGCACAAGCCTGTGGGTTCCTGTTGCTTATGTCAACAGGGAGTCTTTTCCCCAGCAAATGATTTGGTATACTTTTCATCTTCCTTGACAATTAAAGCTCAAGTGTGGCATGTTTGTGTTTCAGGTGAAAGGTTTAAGGCACTAAGAGAGAGTCACCCTCATTGCATCATAAACAGCTAATTAGCTGGCATTATTTCCAAATAGCCTTTGATTAAAGCCTTTGAGACAGTGACAGTAAAGAACAACAAGGTTCAAGTCTTTGTTAATCAAACAAAACAAGAACCGCCCAGAACAGTCATCTTTTGGAGCTCATTGCCAGAAAAGTAGACCCACCAAAGAACAGCCCATCATTCAACATCATCTGAAAGAAATCTACAAAGGTATTCTACCCTAGAATATAACAAGATGCCCCAAAGTGCCTAGAGTGCAGAGAGGTTCAGAATTACTTTTCAAAGAGGCTACAAGAAGTTATGTTATCCCCAGCAGAGAATACAGCTAATAATAAAACATGGACCATTGTGGCAAGAGAAATTCTCAGATATCTCCTCCCAGGTTGCATTTGCTGGCTAACAGCTGCAGATTACAAACTGGAACATGCATCAAATTGTATCTTCAACCTCTGCCTCCTGGATCTTTGTATTTCTTTTCCCTCAACCTATTCCTGACCATTTCCCCTGTTGTTTCAGCCCAATCTCATCACTTCTCTCCTCTAAGATCTTAGTGAGATCAAAGGCTGTGGTTCATCTCAATAAAGTACATCTAATGTGGAAAATAGTGATGTTGTTGCTGTACATAGATCACCAGAGCTAGGTAATAAAGGAAAGCCTTTGTACCCAGATAAAGGAGGGTGAGAAGTGGGAGAGCACAGGGCATCTTTCCGGTGTCCTTTGAATAGAGTCACTGCAGCTTGTGCTAGGACCTGTTCCAAAGCCTCTTCATTCAGTTCAGTATCCTCTGAGTGCCTCCTCTGTGTCAGGCACCATATTAGACACTGAGGATGAAAAAAAAAGGGGGGAGGGAGGGGGAGGGCCTGGGTGGCTCAGTTGGTTAAACGACTGCCTTTCACTCGGGTCATAATCCTGGAGTCCCAAGATCAAGTCCCACATCAGGTTCCAGTCCCGCATCAGGCCTGCTTCTCCCTCTGAACTTTCCCTTCTCATGCTTTCTCTCTCTTATTCTCTCTCTCAAATAAATACATAAAAATAAAATCTTTGGGGAAAAAAAAGAAAAAGAAAAAAATAGGCAAAACACATGCCTACTCTCAAGTTGAGTAGTGTCTGTCTGGGTCTAGGTTAGGTTATAAGAATGATTTTGCTGTGTAAATCAGAAGAAATGGTTAGGAAAAATAGACTCTGGTCTTCCATAAGATCTCTTGGAGGGAAACTTAGATATAAGAACCTTTGTTCCAGGCTTCATCTGCCCACTCCCAGCCACAGCCCTCAAAACTCCCCAGTGAAAGGGCAGTTCTATCTGCCTCTACTCCCTCTTCACAGCTCATGGTTCCTTACTAAATCCGAGGCTCCCTCTTACCTCTTGCTATCTTTCCCATCAGGAATTCAAAATCTGTTTTCTCCAGTTTTGCTTCCAACTCAGATCTTCCCTGGTCACATATAGTAACAGCATTTCTCCATACTCAGTAGACACAGGCATAGTTTCTTCCTTAATTTTGTCCCAGTAATATGTATAAATTTGTTTACGTTTTCCTGAAATAACATTAACAAGAGACTTGGGGGCCACCCTGCTTCCAAACATGTTAGATAATATTGTCAGAATCTTAAATCATGCCACTAAATAATTTACCAAGTACAGAGTCTCCTAGCAAATACACAAGATTTGGTTAAATGAGATCAAGCAAATTGAAATAAAAGAATGAATGGGGAATCAAAGGTAAGAAATTTTCCCCCAAAGAGTGACTCATTCAATGTTAAATTCATTCTAAATTCATATTTATTTAGACTCATGTAATTGCCCTGACATTGAGAATCATGGTAAATTTAATACAGATAGGTAATAAAATATTTGCACCTGGAATGGAGGCTTTTGATCATTCTTTTTGATTGTTATTTTTTGCTGTTATTGTTGATAATTTGGTAGTGAACTTGCAAGACTCTGGGGTTGAATTTCATTAATGCACAATGTAAAGGTACAGGATTCTTGTTTCTCATCCACAAATTGCTTCCAGGTAAAGCACTGAATCTCAATTAAAAATGATTGGGTCCACAAAGGACATTCATTGAGCAATGTATGGAGACATTTTTGTCTTCACAACTTAGGGATGGGGGCTGTTACTGGAAGTAGGTAGAGGCCAGGGGTGCTACTAAACATCTTATAATGTCCAGGACAGCCCCCACAATAAAGAATTACCCTGCCTAAAATGTCAAAAGTGTTATAGCTATACAACCTACTCTCAAGAAATCCATTAAGTATGTACAGTGTGTTCCTATAACCCTGTGTTTCCTTTTGCCTATTACACAGCTTCACATTTCCCATGTCACACAGATGCATTCACTAAGTGCCCCTTCCATCATACGATGGAAGACCATCGTAATATTCTGTGCTATGCTAGGGTCTAGATGGCATTTGATCTTCTCTTCTATAGAAATATGCCTTTTCCTGGAGATAAAGATGGCAGAGTAGGTGAGCAGATTCTCATCAGGCTTATGAGCACTCCAAACCCTTGTGATTGTCAAAAGGGAATCTCAACCATGGCTGAACAGTTGTTTTTTTTTTTTTAATTTACTTTGAAGAGTCAGAGAAATCAATGGAATGATTAAATTTAGCAAAAGATGCTTGACTCTGCATTGCCTGGATTGTCACTTCTAATCTATAATGGACGGTGTTATGTACGGTGTAAACAGACTCTTTCTGGAAGTCATGTCCAACCTGCCATACTCAGGACCTCCTGGTGAGAATATTCTTTTCACCACAATTACATTTGGATTCTTATTACCCTGGCTACATTGACAGTACCAAAGATGGGCGTCTGGCCCAAAGGTGGTCCAGAAGGGAGCCTAGAATAAGAGTTCTGCTCAACATGAATTCTTAATACAGATGATCAATTGGCAGGAACTATCGTGTTTTTTATTTGAAGCTACATATAAAGAAGGACACAGAGAGTTGGGACACAGAGAAGCCAGTGAATAGAATCCATGAATGGAATGGGATATAGGTAAGAACTTACATGATGCAGAAAGAAGACAAATGTGTTATATATGTATGCTTGTGCTTAGAACCAGCACTGGCTCATAGGCAGGGGTTCAAAAATACCCATGTAATGACTGACTTAAGAATAAAAAGATGTTTAAAAAAAAGAAAAGAAAGAATGAAAAGATGTGTGTTAGTACTGTTGGAAGAACTAGAGAAATTGAGCCATAGGAGAGCTTCTGAAGATAGTGTTCGAGTCCTGTACAGGAAGCTGTAGTCATGTACTTCTGGGTGAATGATAATGTAACTTGACCCCTGAATGTCTTATATACTGTATAACATCTGTGTTTCCCTGAGGCTGAGCTGGACCTCTGTGGAGGCAGACCCCTGTTCTTTCCTTTTTACTTATGCAATTTCAAAATAAAATAATAGTAACCTGGGTTCTCTTGAGTACTCTTAAAATGTAAAAGAAAAGGTCCACGAGATTTTTTTTTCAAAGTCCCTAAACTCAGAAAGATTTTTTTAAATGAATGGAAGACTGCTGAACTTAGAGGCCTAAGGTATATATATATCTGCTCTGAGGTTAATCTCTAGGACATCTTGACTTTCCTTCTAGTTCATGGTATAGATTAATAAAGGGACAAAATCTCTTAGTGAGACTGGAAAAAAGAAAAAATATTTTTCAGATGGTTTATTCCCTCACCTGCTATAACTGCACTGTGACTCTTGCCAGATCCACTACAGGGATTTCTGTACCTCCTCCTGCATGATATAAATAGGACTGAGGTTTGATGAGCCCTATCCCAACTAAGACCTGGGACAGACCACAACTTTTCCCAGCCTCATTCTGAATGAGTCAGCACAACTTGAATCACCCTATAATCAAAGCATGGTATTTTCTGGAGCCCTGAACCCACAGCAAAACATTAGATAATAACTAGCCTATTAATAAGAGATGAAAGTGTTATTTTAAGATTAGGTTAACCTAGAAAAAAGTTGACTCAATTTTGACTTACTAAAATGACCAAGATTGTGCATATTAATGGCTCAACTATTTATGTCCTTAGCAGTGCTCAAATTAACAGGCACATATCTACTCTTATAACTTTTTGTGCCATTGAAATGATCACACATGATCTAGATAAGACTTGTCTCTTATTCTTTGCCAAATGGATAAATGGTGAACATGAGCAAGACACAGTGCAAGGGTGATTGCTGTGCTGGTTGTTATAGTAAGATTTTTAATTAATAATTCATTTCTCAAGAAAAAAGAATTTATTTCTCAATTCACATAGAACTAACTTATATAAGAATGAGGAAAAATAAGAAGAAAATTTGTTCTTTTTTTTTTTCCAGAAAAATCTCTATATATATCTTTGAAATATTTTCAGTGGTCCTGATAATTATATAGATCTGATAGTATGCCTGTTTTACAGAGTTGAGACCTGTCATTACAGAACACTTTTCTGGGCGCCTGGGTGGCTCAGTGGGTTAAACCCTCTGCCTTTGGCTCGGGTTGCAATCCCAGGGTCCTGGGATCGAGCCCCCACATCAGGCTCTCTGCTCAGCTGGGAGCCTGCTTGCCTTCCTCTTTCTCTGCCTGCCTCTCTGCATACTTGTGATCTCTGTCAAATAAGTAAATAAAAAACCTTTAAAAAAAAAAAAAACACTTTGCTGCTGATTCTGGGAATGAAACCTAATTTTTTTTCTCATTTTAATTTCAGTATACTATGACCTAATTAACATGGGTTTCATTATCTGAGTAAGTTAAATGAAACCAAAGAAAAGAAATGGAAATATTATCTCAAAATTTTTGGTATCAGATGTTTATTTCTGGCTCTGATAGTGTAGCTTACATCAATCCAACCATCTTGCTGAGGATGACTATAAAAGCAGGACAATATACAAAGTGAGTTGTTGAAAGATACCAAATAGCAACCAAGTCAGATGGGATTTGAGGGTCAAGATCTCAGAGAGAGAAAACACAGGTGTGTTCAACATTCTTCCTTGCTTTTCCTCTTGACACATTTGTTGTATCTTAAGCAACACTCCAGCATGAGCAAAATCAAAGATTCAGAGCTTTGATCAGTTGTCATAGCACAGTGGAGATGAAACTGGAGTCCAGGAACTACAAAGGCAGCAATATTGGAGAAGTCAAGAATTTAGAGAAACAGAAACCATAGATTAATGAGCACAACATTTTACATTGCATTTCACCTTGAGATACTTGTCAGTTCCTAACCTGTGTACCATGAGAGTCCAAGAAGCCATAGGAGAGTGTCAGCTAAGAGACCACAAAACTTAGAGCATTTGAAAACTCATGGTACCCTTGGAGCACCTGAGTGGCTCAGTGGGTTAAAGCCTCTGTCTTTGGCTCAGGTCATGATCTCAAGGTCCTGGGATCAAGCCCCTCATTGGGCTCTCTGCTCGGTGGGGAGCCTGCTCCCCCCCCCCGCCTGCCTCTCTGCCTACTTGTGATCTCTCTTTCTGTGTCAAATAAATAAATTTTTTTAAAAAATTTTCAAAAACTCATGGTACCAGAGAGAAAAAAGAGACACCTAAGGAGCTAGGCCCTGTAGTAAGAAAAAACTAGAAATACACTGGCCTACACAAACACATGAAGCATCTTAATCCTTTATTGGATAAAGGTGATCTGTATTTATGTCTGTTAGAAGAAAAGTAAATTCTCTCTAAGAGAAGAGAACATAATTCAGAGAATCTATAATTTTAATACAAAATATCCAGGCTCCAATCATAAATTAGCTGATATGATAATAAATAAGACCAAATGAATGAAAACCAAGACAACAAGTGTAGATAGAAGAAACAGACCCACAGGTAATCTAGATATTATTGTTATTAGATAGAAATTTTAAGTAATTATGATTAATACAGTCAAGAAAAGAGATTAAAAAGATGGAGAATGTATAGTTTTAAAATCTATGAAATATGAAGATGCTAAAAATGAAAAATATAGTTATCAAAAGAATTACAAAATGTACTCAACAATGAATTAAATTAAATAGAAGAGAGAATTTGTGAATTAGAAAACAGGTTAATAGACAAAGGGAAAAGGTGATGAAAAATAAATAAAAGAGAATAAGAAACCTATAACCTGGTGGAAAAGGCTAACACATATGTAACTGGAGTTCCAGGGGAAGAGAGAGAGAGAAAGGAACAGAAGCAATATTTGAAAAGAAATAGTCCCAGAAGTTCCCAAAATGATAAAAAAAAACATTAATTCACAGAATTAAGAAGGTCTACAATATTGAAATAGGTTAAATACAAAGGAGGAAAAACACATTTAGGTACATCAGAGTTAAATCATCCTGAAAACCCCAAAAATCAGCATGCTGACAACCAAAACAGACAGAGTCTTTAAAAAAGCCCAGGATGAGGGGTGAAAGTTTTAAAGAGGAAGATATATTACAGTTAAGGCAACAATTATACTTAGAGCTGACTTTTCAAAAAAAAACAATAGAATCCAAAAGATAATGGAATAGCATTTTTTAAAATTTATTTATTTTCAGCATAACAGTATCATTATTTTTCACCACACCCAGTGCTCCATGCAATCCTTGCCCTCTATAATACCCACCACCTGGTACCCTGACCTCCCACCCCCCCCTCGCCACTTCAAACCCCTTAGATTGTTTTTCAGAGTCCATAGTCTCTCATGATTCACCTCCCCTTCCAATTTACCCCAACCCCCTTCTCTCTAACTCCCCATGTCCTCCATGCTTTTTGTTATGCTCCACAAATAAGTGAAACCATATGATAATTGACTCTCTCTGCTTGACTTATTTCACTCAGCATAATCTCTTCCAGTCCCGTCCATGTTACTACAAATGTTGGGTATTCGTCTTTTCTGATGGAGGCATAATACTCCATAGTGTATATGGACCACATTTTCCTTATCCATTCGTCCGTTGAAAGGCATCTTGGTTCTTTGCACAGTTTGGCGACTGTGGCCATTAGGTACATCAGAGTTGCATCATCCTGAAAACATAACATTGGGGTACAGATGGCCCTTCTTTTCACTACATCTGTATCTTTGGGGTAAATACCCAGGAGTGCAATTGCAGAGTCAGAGGGTAGCTCTATTTTTTAATTTCTTGAGGAATCTCCACACTGTTCTCCAAAGAGGCTGCACCAACTTGCATTCCCACCAACAGTGGAAGAGGGTTCCCCTTTCTCCACATCCTCTCCAACACATGTTGTTTCCTGTCTTGCTAATTTTGGCCATTCTAACTGGTGTAAGGTGATATCTTAATGTAGTTTTAATTTGAATCTCCCTAATGGCTAGTGATTATGAACATTTTTTCATGTGTCTGATAGCCATTTGTATGTCTTTATTGGAGAAGTGTCTGTCCATATTT
>NC_081561.1:1476142-1476775 GCF_022355385.1 Mustela nigripes
ATTTTTTAATTTCTTGAGGAATCTCCACACTGTTCTCCAAAGAGGCTGCACTAACTTGCATTCCCACCAACAGTGGAAGAGGGTTCCCCTTTCTCCACATCCTCTCCAACACATGTTGTTTCCTGTCTTGCTAATTTTGGCCATTCTAACTGGTGTAAGGTGATATCTTAATGTAGTTTTAATTTGAATCTCCCTAATGGCTAGTGATTATGAACATTTTTTCATGTGTCTGATAGCCATTTGTATGTCTTTATTGGAGAAGTGTCTGTCCATATTTATGCCCATTTTTTGATATTATTGTCTGTTTTGTGTGTGTTGAGTTTGAGGAGTTCACTATAGATCCTGGATATCAACCTTTTGTCTGTACTGTCATTTGCAAATATCTTCTCCCATTCCGTGGGTTGCCTCTTTGTTTTATTGACTGTTTCCTTTGCTGTGCAGAAGCTTTTGATTTTGGTAAAGTCCCAAAAGTTCATTTTCGCTTTTGTTTCCTTTGCCTTTGGAGACATATCTTGAAAAGTTGCTGTGCCTAATATCGAAGAGATTACTGCCTATGTTCTCCTCTAGGATTCTGATGGATTCCTGACTCACATTGAGGTCTTTTATCCATTTTGAGTTTACCTTTGTGTACGG
>NC_081561.1:1481775-1510759 GCF_022355385.1 Mustela nigripes
CACAGCTTTGTAGTAAAGCTTGAAATCAGGTAACGTGATGCCCCCAGGTTTATTTAAAAACTTACTTATTTAAAAAATGTATTATTTATTTACTTAGCTTATTTCCTTAGGGATTTGGGGTCTCTTCTGATTCCATACAAATATTTGGATTATTTGCTCCAGCTCTTTGAAGAATACCGGTGGAATTTTGATGGGAATAGCATTAAAAGTATAGATTGCTCTAGGCAGTATAGACATTTTAACAATGTTTATTCTCCTGATCCAAGAGCATGGAATGGTCATCCATCTTTTTTGTCTTCTTCAATTTCTTTTATGAGTGTTCTGTAGTTCCTCGAGTACAGATCCTTTACCTCTTTGGTTAGGTTTATTCCCAGGTATCTTACGGTTCTTGGTGCTATAGTAAATGGAATAGATTCTCTTATTTCCCTTTCTGTATTTTCATTGTTAGTGTATAAGAAAGCCACTGATTTCTGTACATTGACTTTGTATCCTGCCACATTACTGAATTGCTGTATGAGTTCTAGTAGTTTGGGGGTGGAGTCTTTTGGGTGTTCCATATAAAGAATCATGTCATCTGTGAAGAGAGAGTTTGACTTCTTCATTGCCAATTTGGATACCTTTTATTTCTCTTTGCTGTCTGACTGCTGTTGCTGGGACTTCTAATACTATGTTGAACAAGAGTGGTGAGAGTGGGCATCCTTGTCGTGTTCTGGATCTCAACAGGAAGGCTGCGAACTTTTTCCTATTGAGGATGATATTTGCTGTGGGCCTTTCATAGATCGATTTGATGAAGTTCAGGAATGTTCCCTCTATCTCTATACTTTGAAGCGTTTTAATCAGGAATGGATGCTGGATTGTGTCAAATGCTTTTTCTGCATCAATTGAGAGGACCATGTGGTTCTTCTCTCTTCTCTTACTAATTTGTTCTATCACATTGATTGATTTGTGAATGTTGAACCATCCTTGTAGCCCAGGAATGAATCCCATCTGGTCATGGTGGATCACCTTTTTAATGTGCCGCTAGATCCTGTTTGCTAGGATCTTGTTGAGAATCTTACCTTCCATATTCATCAGGGATATTGGTCTGAAATTCTCCTTTTTGGTAGGGTCTTTTCCTGGTTTGTGGATCAGGGTAATGCTGGCTTCATAGAAAGGGTCTGGAAGTTTTCCTTCTGCTTCAATTTTTTGAAACAGCTTCAGGAGAATAGGTGTTATTTCTTCTTTGAATGTCTGGTAGAATTCCCCAGGGAATCCATCAGGTCCTGGGCTCTTGTTTTTTGGGAGGCTTTTAATCACTGCTTCAATCTCGTTACTAGATATTGGTCAATTCCGCTTGTCAATTTCTTCCTGGTTCAATTTTGGGAGTTTATAGTTTTCCAGGAATGCATCCATTTCACCTAGGTTGTTTACCTTATTGGCATATAACTGTTGATAATAAATTCTGATGATTGTTTCTAATTCCTCAGTGTTAGTTGTGATCTCTCCCTTTTCATTCATAATTTTATGAATTTGGGCTTTCTCTCTTTTCTTTTGGATTAGTGTGGCCAATTGTTTATCAATCTTATTGATTCTTTCAAAAAACCAGCTTCTAGTTTCATTGATACGTTCTACTGTATCTCTGATTTCTACCTCATTGATCTCAGCTCTAATCTTGATTATTTCCCTTCTTATGTGTGGAGTTGGTTTGATTTCTCTTTGATTCTCCAGTTCTTTAAGGTGTAGAGACAGCTGGTGTATTCTGAATATTTCCATTTTTTGGAGAGAGGCTTGGATGGCTATGTATTTTTCCCTTAGGACCGCCTTGGCTGTATCCCATAGGTTTTGGAGTGAAGTGTCTTCTTTCTCATTGGTTTCCATAAATTGTTTCAGTTCTTCTTTGATCTCCTGGTTGATTCAAGCATTCTTAAGGCAGGTGGTCTTTAGCCTCCAGGTGTTTGAGTTCCTTCTGAACTTTTCCTTGTGATTGAGCTCCAGTTTCAAAGCATTGTGATCTGAGAGTGTGCAGGGAATAATCTCAGTCTTTTGGTATCAGTTGAGTCCTGATTTGTGACCCAGTATGTGGTCTGTTCTGGAGAACGTTCCATGTGCACTTGAGAAGAATGATATTCTGTTGTTTTAGGGTGGAATGTTCTGTATATATCTATGAGGTCCATCTGGTCCAATGTGTCATTCAATGCTCTTGTTTCTTTATTAATTTTCTGCTTCGATGATCTGTCTATTTCTGAGAGAGGTGTGTTAAGATCTCCTACTATTAATGTATTCATATCAATATTATTCTTTATCTTGATTAACAGTTTTCTTATGTAATTGTCTGCTCCCATATTGGGGGCATAGATATTTACAATTGTTAGATCATCTTGGTGGATAGTTCCTTTAAGAATTATGTAGTGTCCTTCTGTATCTCTGACTACAGTCTTTAGTTTAAAATCTAATTTATCTGATATGAGAATCACTACCCCAGCCTTCTTTTGAGGCCCATTGGCATGAAAGATGCTTCTCCAACCCTTCACTTTCAGTCTGGGTGTATCTTTAGCCTCAAAATGGGTCTCTTGTAGACAACATACGGATGGGTCCTGTCATTTTATCCGATCTGCAACCCTGTGCCATTGTATGGGCACATTTAGGCCATTCACATTGAGGGTGATTATTGATAGATACGTTTTTATTGACATTGTATTACCTATGAAGTCTTTCTTTCTGTAGATTGTCTCTATATTTCTGTTCAATGCTATTCTTAGGATTTTTCCTCTTTTATAAACCCCCTTACTATTTCCTGCTGTGTTGGCTTGGTGGTTGTATAGTCCTTTAAGCCTTGCCGGTCTTGGAAACTCTTTATCTCTCCATCCATTTTGAATGTCAGTCTTGCTGGATAAAGTATTCTTGGCTGCATGTTCTTCTCATTCAGTGCCCTGAATATATCTTGCCAGCCCCTTCTGGCTTGCCAGGTCTCTGTGGACAGGTCTGATGCTATTCTGGTGGACTTTCCTCTTTAAGTAAGGAGACTCTTTGTCCTAGCGACTTTCAAGAGATTATTTCTACAATTATGATTCCTCAATTTGACTATCAGGTGCCTTGATGTTTTTTGGAATCTATAATCTTGGGTGGAGACTGTTCAGCCTTTAGTACATGCACGCTGGTTCCATTCGGGAGATTGGGAAAATTTTCATGAAGGACTTGTTCCACTATATCTTTTAGACTTCTTTCTTTCTCCTCCCCTTCAGGGATTCCAATAATTCTGACATTGGAAAATTTCATGACATCATTTATTTCCCTGATTCTGTTTTCGTGACTTCTAAGCTGTTTGTTCCAGGCTTTCTCCTGATCCTTTCTCTCTACCTGTTCGTCCTCCAGATCACTAATTCTATCTTCTGTCTCAGTTACCCTAGCTTTGAGAGAATTTAGATTAGATTGGAACTCATTGAGATCATTGTGAACCTCATCTCTGGCAGCTTTTAGCTCTGCCCTAACATTGTGAACATCATCTCTGGTCGCCTTCAGTTTGGCCCTAATCAATTCTGTTTGGTCATCCACGGCTTTCTCCAACCTAGTTATTGCATGGATAATTGTTAGCCTGAATTCTCTTTCCCATATATTGTCTATGTTGATAGCCATTAGCTCTGTTGCAGAAGGTCCATCCTCTGTATTTTTCTTCTGTTGTGCATTCCTCCTCCTAGTCATTTTGGTGAGAGATGACTGAACAGATGTAGCTGGATGTATCAGCCATGGTGCAGTCAAGGTGCACCCTGGAACACTTCTGAGCAATCAGGATTCCCCACCCAAACAAGAGAAAGAAGAAAAGAAAAAGAAAAAAAAGAAAGAAAGAGGGAGAGAGACAGGAAAGAAAGGGAAGATAAAAGAGAAGGTTCAGCCTAAATGGGCCCCAAGGTAAGATTTATGAAGTATACAAACAAAAACAGACAAACAAAAAGACTGATAAAAGTATATGACAAGAGAAAAAATATATGTGTATATAAGCAAATATAGGAAGAAACTTGTCAAAAACAACCCCAAGTGTAAGATTTATATACTATCAAGATAAACACAAAAACACAGAAACACTGGTGGAAGAAAAAGATGGGAGAGTGGTTATAAATTCTCAGTGTGGGCGAGGAAGGTTGTTTTGATTCTTCCTGGATGTGTCTTGATATCTTTGTTAAAGGACTCAACTTTCCTAAGATAAAGGGGGGTTAAAAATTGTTTTACCTATAGGGGCAGTATTGATTGGGGAAAGGGGATTACTTCGAAGTTTAACTCTATATGAATATTAGAAAATAAAAATAAAAAAGGAATAAATTAGACTAAACTAAACTAAAATTTAAAAAAAGAAATTTAAAGAATAGAAATGCTAAAGAAAAACATAGGTGTATGATCAAAAAGTTCAGGTTAGAAGGTTATTATAGAATTTGATGTACTGGACAGCTCACTGTGATGGTAAATAGGTTAAAAATTTATCTATAGAAAAAAAATGAGCCAGAATAGTGGGAACAAATTAAAAATAAAAGTTGTCCTATGAAGTAGTGGTGGTTGTTCTCTCGTAGTCTTTTTTTTTTCTTCTCTTTCCTGGTTGGTTTTCTGGGGGAGGGGCCTGCCACGTGGGTTTTCAGTCAATGATGTTCTCTGAGTTAAGTCCTCCAACACCCCTTAAGGGGGTGAGCTCTGAGGAAACCGGTTTTTTCAGGCTTTTGTTCTCTGGAGGTTTTTATGTTTGTTCACTTTTTTTTTTTTTTTTTCCCCCTCTCTCTCACCTTGACTGCTTTTGATAGTTTTTGTAGGTTTAGAGGAAAGCAAACTGCACCCTGATCTCCCTCTCAGAAAGAAGCCTCAGTCTGGCTGCAGAGCCCATATAAATTCCCCCTTGGCCGCTGGCAGAGCAGGTTCCAAGTCGCGGTCCCTGGGGACTTAGGGTCTTCTGCCTGTACACAAAACCACGGCAGCGGCAGCTGTTTGGGCAGCTCCAGACCACCAGAGAGATTCCAAGCAGTGATCGCACACTGAGATTTTCCCACTCGCCCGGTCTGGGAGTGCCTGGTCTTTCTGGGTCTAAGAGCGCTGGACTTGCACCCACCTCTCTCGGGGGTGGCTTTGGGTCGCGCGCACGCATCTCAGGCTCTGACAGTGGGGCACAGGTTTGAAAGCACCAGGATTGGCCTTTGTGCACCTCTCTCAGTGGAGAGTTTGGGGCGCACGTCTCAGGCTCTGAAACAATGGCACGGGTCTAAGGGCACTGGGTGGGCCTTTGTACACCTCTCTCAGGGGAGAGTGAGGGGCGCGCGTGTCTTAGGCTCAGTAGCAGGGCTCGGTGTTCTGCCATCTGGCGTGGCTCCCAGCCCCTCACAGGAGCCAGACCCCACGAAATCTCGGGTGCGCTGGCAGCTCAGGGACCAAGACCTGGTTTCTCCAACCCACTCTCTCTAGCTCAGTGCCAGGGGAGGCTGTGCTGGGTCCGTGGACTTAAGCTCCTGTCCCTAACTGCCCTGATTCCCACAATTTCGCCCCCATGATCCTTTGCTCTTTTGGAGTGCTTTCAACCAGCCTCCAAGTTAATGCTGGTCCCCAGATGCAGAGCACTCTCATATTAGGGGTATTACTTTCCAATCGGTCGCCTCTGGTGTCAACCTCCCCCTTTTGTCTATCTTCCGATATCAGATATCAGTCTGACGTTCCCACTCCACTCTACCTGCCCACTGGTGTTTTCTGTCCCTGTAGAGATCCAGACGTGTATAATTCTGATCTCAGGCTGATTTCATGGGTGATCGGAGTTCTTTAGTAGGTAATCAGCTCACTTTAGGGTACAGGTTGAAAAGGCGCCTCCTCCTACTTCCCTGCCATCTTGTCTCCAGATGATTTTTTTTTATCCATTCTGTAACTCTGTGTCTTTTGATTGGAGCATTTAGTTCATTTACATTCAAAATAATTGTTAATAGATATGTATATATTGCCATTTTGTTATGTGGGTCTTTTTTTTTTTTTTTTTTGTAGTTTTTCTCTGATCCTTTCTCTTGCTCTCTTTCATGGTTTGTTAGCTTTACTTTGTGATATACTTGGATTCCTTTCTCTTTATTCTTTATATATCTATTACTGTTTTTTTTTTATGATTGCCATTGGGTTTGTTTATAACATCTTCTGCAATAGCTGTCTATATTAAGTTGATGGTTGTTTAACTTAAAACTCATTCTTTATTCCTTCTGCCACCCCACAATTTACGTATATATGATGTCATATTTTACATACTTTTTTTGTGAATCTCTTGACTGATTTTTACAGGCATACTTATTTTACTGCTTTTGTGTTTCTAACTTTTAATATACTCCCACTTGTGGTCTTTCCTTTGTACTCAGAATCTCCTTTAACATTTCTTGTAGGATGGTTTAGTGGTCATGAACTCCTTTCGTTTTTGTTTGTCTGACAAACTCTTCATCTTTTCTTTATTCTACGTGATAGTCTTGCTGGATAGGGTACCCTTGGCTGCAGATTTTTCCTATTCAGCACTTTGAATATGTCATACCACTCTCTTCTGGCTGGCAACGTTTGTGCTAAATAGCTGCTGATAGTCTTCTGGAGTTTCCCTTGTATGTAATTGTCTTCTTTTCTCTTATTTCTTTTAAAATTTTTTCTCTGTTTCTATTTTTAGCCACTTTAATTCATATGTGTCTTGGTATGGACCTCCTTGTGTTGACTTTATTAAGGGACATGTGCATCCCCTAGATTTGGATATTAATTTCCTTTCTCAGATTAGGGAAGTTTTCAGCTATTATTTCTTCACATAAATTTTCCACCCTCCTTCTCTCTCTTCTTCTTCTGAGATTCCTAGAATGCAAATATTATAATGGTTGTTGTAGTCACCGAATTTCCTAAATCTATTCTCATGTTGTATAATTATTTTTTCTCTTATTTGCTTAACTTGATTACTTTCTATTACTTTCTGTAACTCTGCCTTCCAGGTCATTAATTCATTCCTCTGTTATTTATTTCATTAAGTGTATTTTTTACTTCATTTCTTATTTTTTCATCTCTGATTGGTTCTTGTTTGTCTCTTTCTTAAGGGTCTCACTTATTTCTTCCACTCTTTTCTCAAATCCATTGAGTGTTTATATGATCATTACTTTACATTCTTTACCTGGCATGCTACTTATATTCTTTTTGCTTAGGTCTTTTGCTGTGGTTTTGTCTTGTTCTTTCATTTAGGACATATCCCTCTATCTCCTCATTTTGTCTATCTTTATTTGTTCTCTGTGTTAGGAAAGTTAGCTACATCTTCTCTTGAAGGTAATGGTTTTATGAAAAAGACATCCTGTAGTACACTGTAGTACTCTGTTCTCCAGGACCTGGCACTTAAGGAGTATCTCCCATGTGTATTACTTGTGCCCTGCTGTTCAGTACTGGCTACTTTTTCCTTCAGTCCAATTGTCTGCAGAAGCTCTGTTTGTTATGGGTAGTGTTTGGTCCCAGGCAGGGGTGGGATACATTTTAACAAGGTGTGTGCTATCAGGCTCTCTGCCTGCCTCTCTGCCTACTTGTGATCTCACTCTCTTCCTGTCAAATAAATAAATAAAATCTTAAAAAAAAAAAAAAAAAGCATGTGCTGGTCTACTTGGAGATGATAAATACTGTACCAGAGCATCACTGATGCTGAAGTCCTGTAAAATGTATAAGTCAGGAGATGAGGTCTTCTGGGATTTTTGCAGGTCTTCTGCAGATGGGGCCTTGCAGTACCAGGACTGAGTCTAGTGGGACAGGGTATATCTGCTGAACTACATAGTGGATAGGGTAAGAAAGTTAGGTAGTGAGTGTTTGTGCCCTACTGGTTCCTGCAGGTGGTCCTGTGGTTATGGAGAGGGAAATGGTGCTTGTCAGCTTTTTTATTCCTATAGGGGTTTTACCATGATCACTGCATCTCCAGACCTTGCTCTTCCTCCTGTTTGCCCTCAGTGTTTTTAGAATAGTTGCTTCCATACTATATCTCCACTGGCTGTTGTGTTGTCTTTTTAAAGGTGGGTACTCCACTTATAAGGCCCTTTGAGCTTTCACAGAGTCAAGCCTGGCAATTTTTTTTTTTTAATTCTAGGCTTTAAGTCCCACTGGTTATAAGAACTCATGATATTCAGCCCCTCTTATCTTCAAAATCAAATGTTATCAAGATTTGTCTTTTTTTAATTAATTTTTTATTTTTTATAAACATATATTTTTATCCCCAGTGGTACAGGTCTGTAAATCACCAGGTTTACACACTTCACAGCACTCACCCAAGCACATACCCTCCCCAATGTCCATAATCCCACCCCCTTCTCCCAAACCCCCTCCCCCCAGCAACCCTCAGTTTGTTTTGTGAGATTAAGAGTCACTTATGGTTTGTCTCCCTTCCAATCCAACATGGGGGCTTAAGTGGGTAGGAGAAGAATAAATGAAACAAGATGGGATTGGGAGGGAGATTTGTCTTTCTGTGGGTTCCCAGAGTTATAATAGTCTGTTTTTCACTCTTCTCCATACCCCTGACTGCCTCCCCACTGTGGACAGCCAAGATTCATTTCACTCCAAAACTGCACTCTTCACCCTTCCTTCTTCAGCATGGCCTCTTCTCTGTCTTCAATTGTGGTGTTGGTTCTGCCAGTCTTTGGGTTGTTTTCTGGGCTATTTATGCTGATGTCAGTGTTATTTAGTTTTATCTGTGGGCCAAGGCGAGCTTAGGGTCCTCTTACTCGATCATCTCCCAGCCCCAGAGATCAATCTATCAACTTCTTATCTCTCCATTTTTCACCCTTGTCATTCCTACCTTTTACTTTTATAATCTTTTAATTTTATAATCTCCATACCTTATTTTAAATAATCTGTATTCTCAACTTTATCATTTTTCTAAAGACTACCTTTTTAAAAATGAACAAAAAGGCAATACAAATGTTTTCATATCTCTGCTGTGCATACTCTCAGAGAGTTCATACTCTCTGCTTAATAACTCCTCTCTACTCCTATATCTGATGGTCTCTCTTCTAGGAAATTTGAATTTGGTTTCCATATTTGGTCCTTCCATGGTGCCCTGTGCTTACCTTTGTCATGGTACTTACCATATTGCATTATGACCACCTTCTTAACTCTGATGTATGCTTCTAAAGGACAAGGATATATTATATTCAGCTTTGTCACCTACTGTGATCTATAAAGAAGAAATAATCATTAGAAGTTTGTAGAATGTATTAACTTAGAAGAAGAAAAGGAAAGAAAAAAGCATGCTATGTGTTTGAAAAAGTTTATTTTCAGACATATTTTTATAATTTGGGAACAAAAATGGCCTATTATTTTTTCAGAATTCAAGACTTCAATGGAGAAATGAATGAAGAAAATCCTGATATCAAAAAATTGCATGATAAAAGATCAAAGTGAAATGTTTAATTCCCTAAAGAGACAAATGGGTTCCTCAGCTGATAGATAATTGATTTACTGATTGATTTATAGAGAAATAGACAGACTATAGATATAGATATAGAGATGTTATAGCTATAGCTATATATAGGCAAAAAGGAAAGAAAGTACACCATACATCTTAATGATGAAGTTGTAGCAGTGGGGATTTGTAGAATAATAAATAGAGGTAAAAAGCATGAGTTGTGGAAAGGTGGAAGCCAATGGATTGCCAGAGGAGTCAGCCCATACCTGAAAAGAAAGTTATAGTCTGATACCATAAATGGATGGCAAAATCTGTGGGAGAGCAGCCTCCTGGCACAAAAGCTAAAAAGAGGAAAAGAGAAACTAAACAAGAACTAAATAAGTGGAGAGAATGGGAGATGGAAAACATGAAGCTATAGAGCAAGAGCAGAGAAAAAATATAATTCCAACTGAAACTGGAGAAAATAACACATCAGTACCAAAAATATAGAAGTGAAAAAAGCACTAAATTCAAGATATTTACTTCTGGCTATGATGGAGTAACAGAGATATTAGATTTATCCTCTTGCCTTAAACAACAAAAAAGTGGAAATTTTAAAATATGTTTTCATTCTCTTCAACACTTGTTGTTTCCTGTCCTATTAAATTCGGCCATTCTAACTGGTATAAGGTGGTATCTCCATAAGGTTTTGATTTTAATATCCCTGATGGCTAATGATGATAAACATTTTTTCAAGTGTCTGTTAGCCATTGTATGTCTTCTTTGGAGAAGTGTCTGTTCTTATCTTCTGCCCATTAACATGATTATCCATTTTGGGGGTATTGAGTTTGAGGAGTTCTTTATAGATCATGGTTATCAGCCTTTTGTCTGCAGTGTCATTTGTGAATATTTTCTCCCATCCCATGGGTTGCCTCTTCATTTTGTTGACTGTTTCTTTTGCTGTGCAGATTTTGATCTTTATGAAGTCCCAAAAGTCCATTTTCACTCTTGTTTCCTTTGACTTTGGAGGCATGTCTTGAAAGAAGTCACTGTGTCTGATGTCAAAGAGGTTACTGCCTATGTTCTCTAGGATTTTGATAGATTCCTGCCTCATGTTGAGGTCTTTTATTCATTTTGAGTTTACCTTTGTGAAAGGTGTAAGAGAATAGTCAGGTTTCATTCTTCTATACATAGCTGTCCAATTTTCCCAGTGCCATTTATTGAAGTCTTTTTTCCACTGGATATTGTTTCCTTCTTTATCAAAGATTATTTGATCATAGAGTTGGGTGTCCATATCTGGATTCTCTACTCTGCTCCATTGGTCTATATGTCTGTTTTTGTGCCATACCATGCTGTATAAACAACGAATCTTGGAACACTGAAAAAATAAAATAAATAAATAATTAAAAATAATAATGAAAAAGAAGAAAAATATGGTTTTCAGACATTAGATAATAAGAAGTACAAATGAATCTTTTTTTTTTTAAGATTTATTTATTTGACAGACAGAAATCACAAGTTGGCAGAGAGGCAGGCGCAGAGAGAGGGGAGGCAGGCTCCCTGCCGAGCAGAGAACCCAATTCGGGGCCTCGATCCCAGGACCCCGGGATCATGACCTGAGCCGAAAGCAGAGGTTTTAACCCACTGAGCCACCCAGGTGCCCCAAGAAGTACAAATGAATCTTGAGAGAAGAGAAACAAATGAAGGGAGCCCTGGGATTGCACCAGCTTATGGATTGGCAAGAGTTCTCAATTAAGTCATAGTACATGAAGAGAGAACTTAAACAAAGCCTGGGAATCCCCTTTGTCAAGTAGATATAGTTGAGAATTTAGGGATATCAAGGGACTAAATTTTCAGAATAAAGTAATGGAGACGGGAAAGCTTCATGGAAAAGAGAGAGCTACACAGAGAAAATACACAGCAGGATAACTTCAGAGATTTGAAGACAAGTTCTCTCTACTCTTCAGAGGTATACCAGAAATGAGTAGGCAAAACAATTCCTGAGTTTGCATGTGGCAAGGAATATTTGATGCTCCCACAATCAGAGTAGAAAAAACCTTATAATACATGGTGTATGGTGCATCAGATTTACTCAGAAGGGAAAATAAAACCTCTAAATCAAAGGTGGTACCACTTAACCAAGAATGAAAGCAAACTTAAAAAAAGAAAGCTCTAGTCCCACTTAAAGAAGCTTAGAAGCAACTGTTTCCAATTTACTCTCCCCCAGAACAAAGCCCAAGAACATTTAAAAGGAAAAAGTACCCAACCCGCAACAAGATAAAAATTACAATGTCTGACATCCACTAAAAAATTACCAGACATGGCAAGTAGGAGAGAAATACATTCCATAACTGTGGGGAAGCAGGTTGATCAATATAACAGACCCAGCAACAACATAGATGAAGGAATTAGTTGGCAAAGACATTAAAACAGTTATAACTGTCTTTCATACATCCAAGAAGGTAGGGAAGAGATTTAACATATATATACACACACATCTTCTTTCCTCATTTCTCTGTTGATGGACATCTGGGCTCTTCCCATAGTTTGGTTATTATGGACATTGCTGTTATAAACCTTGGTTTGCAGATGCCCCCTCAGATCACTACATTTGTACCCTTGGGGTAAATACCTGGTAGTGCAATTGCACCCAACACCCAAAAAGCAAATAATTGAATCAAGAAATGGACAGAAGACATGAACAGACATTTCTCAAAGAAAATACACAAAGACATAGTCAGATATACATAGTCAGAATGGCTAAAATTAAATTAGCATATTTGTATGTTGAGTAAATAACAAGTAGTATGAATGCTGGATCATAGGGTAGTTCTATTTTTAAATTTTTGAGAAACCTCCATACTGCTTTCCACAATGGCTGCATCAGTTTACATTCCCACTAATAGCACAAGAGGGTTACTCTTCACATCCTTGCCAACACCTGTTGTTTCTTATGTTGCTGATTTTAGCTATCCTGACAGGTATGAGTTGATATCTCACTGTGGTTTTGAATTGTATTTCCTTGATAAAAAGTGATATTAAACATCTTTTCATATGTCTGTTGGCCATTGGTGTATCTTTGAAAAAAATATCTCTTCATGTCTTCTGCCCATTTTTAATTGGATTACTCCTTTTTAGAGTGTTGAGTTGTGTAAGTTCTTTATACATTTTGGATATTAACCCTTTATCAGATATGTCATTTGCAAATATTCTCCCATTCTGTAGGTTACCTTTTGGTTTTATGGTTGTTCCTTCACTGTGCTTTTTATTTTGATGAGGGAGCATACCTCAACTTAATAAAAGACATATTTGAAAATTAACAGCTAATATCATCCTCAACAGGAAAAAACTGAAAGCTTTTTCTCTATGATCAGGAACAAGACAGAGATGTCTACTCTATCCACTGTTATTTAGCATAGTAAGGAAGTCCTAGCCACAGCAGGACTTCCAACAAAAAGAAATGAAGGGCATCCAAATCAGGAAAGAAGAAGTAAAATTTTACTATCTGCAGATGACATGATACTCTATATAGAAAACCCAAAAGCCTCCATCAAAAACAAACAAACAAACAAAAAAGAAACAACAAAAAACTAGAGCTGATACACAAATTCAACAAAGTTGCAGGATATAAAATCAAAGTACAGAAATCTGTCACATTTCTATATACCAGTAATGAAGCATCAGAAACAGAAATTAAGGAATGAATACCATTTATAGTTGCTCCCCCAAATAAAAGATATCTAAGAGTAAACTTAACCAAAAGGGTGAAAGACCTGTACTCTGAAAACAAACATTGATGAAAGAAATTCAAGGTGACAGAAAAAAATGTAAAGACATTCCATGCTCATGTACTGGAAGAATAAATATTGTTGGAGTGCCTGGATGGCTCAGTGGGTTAAAGCCTCTGCCTTAGGCTCACGTCATGATCCCAGGGTCTTGGGATCGAGCCGCGCATTGGGCTCTCTGCTCAGCAGGGAGCCTGCTTCCTCCTCTCTCTCTGCCTGCCTCTTTGCCTACTTGTGATCTCTGTCTGTCAAATAAATAAATAAGATCTTTAAAAAAAAAAAGAACAAATATTGTTAAATGCTTATCCTACCCAAAGTAATCTACATATTTAATGAAATCCCTATCCAAGATACCAACAGCTTTTTTCACAGAGCTAGAACAAACAATGTTAGAATTTGTATGGAACCACTGAAGACCACCAATAGCCAAAACAATCTTGAAAGAGAAAGCAAAGCAGGAGGCATCAAAATTCTGGACTTCAAGATATATTACAAAGCTGTAGTCATCAAAACAACATGGTACCCCTGGGGATAAAAATATATGTTTATAAAAAATAAAAAATTATATTAAAAAAAAACAACATGGTATTGACACAAAAATAAACACATAGATCAATAGAACAAAATAGAGAACCCAGAAATGAACCCACAACTATATGGTCAATTAATCTTTGACAAAGCAGGAAAGAATATCCAATGGGAAAGAGACAGTGTCTTTAAGAAATAATATTAGGAAGGGGCACCTGGGTGGCTCTATTGGTTGAGCAACTGTCTTTGGCTCAGGTCATGATCCTGGGGTCCTGGGATCGAGTCCCGCATTGGGATCCCTGCTCAGCAGGGAGTCTGCTTCTCCCTCTGACCCTCTTCCCTCTCAAGTTCTTTATCTCTCGCTCTTTCAAATAAAATCTTTTAAAAAAAGAAGAAGAAATGGTATTGGGAAAACTGGACAGCAACATGCAAAAGAAAGTGGACCACTTTCTTACACCATACATGAAATTCAAAATGGATTAAAGACCTAAATGTTATGTGAAACCTGAAACCAGAAAAATTCTGGAAGAAAACACAGGCAGTTACTTCTTTAACACTGGCTATAGCAACTTCTTTCTAGATATGTGTCCTCAGGCAAGGAAAACAAAAACAAAAACAAAAAACTATTGAGACTCCAAGACTGACTGTCCTCTCTCTACTGTGTTGTGTCTAACTCTGCAACTACCGTCCTAGGTTCAGATACAGTTCTTCCTCTGATCAATATTAGCTGACTCAAATCTCACAGGACCCTGTTGTTACTACTCAACAGGAGCTAAGATGAAAGTGTTGTGAAAGAGTGAATTAGCTTTTTGGTAAGACCATTATGTCATAAGTGTTACCTTTTGGAGATAATGCCTTAGACCAGGAGCTCAAAGAATGAAGATGTCATACATCTTCTGAGGGCAGATGAAACTGGCCTTCCAGGACAGCCCTCAAATTATACAGTTTTGGAATCTTCCTTTTAACTAAATATTGACAAATCCCCTACCAAGTAGAATCCATCAATACTCTAAATTTTTTGCCCAAGTAAGTCAAAATATTAATATTTGCTAAAGAGAAAGACAATCTTTTGCAAGGCAAGAATCAAGTCTTATGAAACAAAGTTTCAATCCACTGGTAAAAAATTCAATCCAAGAACATAGTATTAAAAAGCACTGGGTGGGTTGATGACTGGAGTGTCTCCATTTATTTCAATGATCCTCTGTTCCTGTGAATAATTAGATTACCACAGATTCTGACTTCATGTTATGACCCAATTGAAATCCAAACCTAAACCTGTCCTGGAGCATGTGATAAAACAGATAAGCCTGGAGTTCAGTTGTCACCACCTTTTCAAATACAGGCATCTTAATTAAAAAATTTTAAGCTGGACTTTTGCCAAGGAGTCAGATAAAACATCAAAAAAGTGTATTTCTTTCAGTTAAAGTTCCAAATTTGGGGAGTGGGGTGGAAAATCACTCAGAGGAGGCTCCCAAGACCTGGAGTGAAGATGGACCAAAGGTGAAGCATGTCCCCTGTCAGGGAAACTTCACCATTTTTAAAAGAAATTGCACTATACTGATGATCATATGTGAAAACAAGTGCTTCTCTCCACTCCCAAATCTTACCTCCACAAGCAGGCCTGTCCCAGCATGTGGGAAAAAACATACAAAACATGCTGAGCTCAGATATGAATCTGAATACTATGGAAAATAGCCAAAAAAAAAAAATGGCATCTTGTCAGTCATTGACAATACCTTAGATGCCTCTGTTCCTTTCAGTAAATGAGAACTAGAATTCAGCCTTGGCTCCCAGCAGAAAATGGTTTAACACAGGAAGCATCTATATTTATGTGGCATTGGTCTAGAGCTTGGTAATAGATGCAAGGAAAAAAGGTCTGATTGTCAGTAGCAGATATCGTCTTGGGATGACAAAGCTGACAAATATCAACCTTGAAGCCAAGAGAAAACATTCCTTCTCTAGTAATATACTGACAGTAACCTGGCAGTCTGCAAATATGTGAGCATTTAAATAAACAGATTTTTGCAAAAGGTCTAATTAACAGCTAAAGATTTCCAGTGAAGCCTGGAATATTAGGAAGATAAATGGCTGGATTTAGTTGATCTTGAGTGCTCTCAATTTTCACTTTCTCTGTCTTTCCCTATAAGAATGACTGACCACATCCTGGGAACATAAGTGAATCTAAGTAGAACCAGGGACAACCAGCAGATGATATTAATGAGGATTTACCCAAGTGTCCCTTCAGTTTGGTCCCCAAAATTAGCTCTTTTCAAAGGTTCAGACATACATGCTTCTCCACTTAGAATGGAGTTTTACCCCTTAAGATAGCAAAGGTATTCCAGGATATTAATGTCCATAAAGTAAACCCAGAACATTTTTTTCTTGAGCAACAGTTTCTCCAGAAGATTTAGAGGAAAAAGGAGTTAACTTTTTATTTGGTTTAAGAACAAGTCTAAGGTTTTTTCTATAAAAGTATGAATGACTTTTAGGATTATACATAATTTTCAAGAAATTTGATTTTGAACTTTAGATTTCAGGGTATTTTACTTGGTGGTCAGTCTTGTGGTGTGTCTTCTTCAACCCTTCTGTTGTACTAGACCTATCTTTTTATTTACGTCTGGAAGTCTGAAATACATCATTCTAGTTGAATAGAGCTGTCCTGGATAGCTCCTGCTCTTGGTTCATTGTTCATTTTTCTTCAAAAATCTCAGAGAAACCCATAAGAATCAAGAATCATTAACAATGACCATATATGGGTGCGTGAGAAATGCCCATCTGCATAGCTTATGAATTTCTTACCACAATGTTTCCTGGTTATGATATAGAGATGTCTCAATGGTAAATTAAATTAAAGATAAGGCAGTCATAACTCCAGATGCCCACAGTTGCCACAATTAACCACCGATAGGATATAGCAGATGACAGAGAAAAATTCAGACTGAGGATTCTTCCCCTGGAGGTCCCCTGGGTCAAATTGTTGCAGAACCAAGAGGCAAAACAAAGCAGCCACTGCCTGGAACTGCTTCCCATTATGCCTAGTAGGTCAGGCAACCTCTAAGAATTGCCCAATGGCCAAGGAGGAAACACATCTCTGTAAGTACTCTCACAGCTTTTCATTGGGCCCTGGTAATTCTGTTGCTCTGGCCTTCCAACCCTATCCATCTTGGACCACATTCCTGAAACAAGAGGACAGGAGGAAATGTTACCTCTTGCTTATGACTTCTTTCCCCTTTTATCTTATCCTCCTATTACTTCCTTTCTGGGCTCCTTCCCAAAATGTATTTCTTTGGGTATAAATTTAGAAACAACAAACTGTATCATGTAACTATAAGAAATCAAATTGTGAATCTTCCATTTGGCTAAGGGAGAGAGATTGAAGTGTTAGGTTTTCAAAATCATGGGCACAAGGTATACGTGTGTGTGTGCACCCGTGCACGCATATGGGAGGTTGGGTTTGACTGTGTGGACTCACTACTCTTCAATAGGCATTCAAGGAGCATCTAATCTGTGTAAGTTATGCTATAATAATGTGTGATGTGGGTGTACATACTTATTCAAAGGCCATGAATTCTCTCTGCCTGGAATGACTTCCCCATATATACACAGATAAATTCCTCACCTCTTTGATGTCTGTTCAAATGTCAGTTTTTCCCAAATCCCACTCAACTTTTTTTTTCCATTACACTGTCAATCTTCTAATGTAGTATAAAATGCACTAATTTAATTTTTCTATCGTCTATTGTTTAATTCTCCTTAGTGAAATTCATATTCCATGAAGATAGGGATCTTTCTTTTGTTCACCAAATTATTCACCAAGCACCTAAAACAGGGTCTAGAGCATCTCAGAAAACTTATGTTGAAAAAAAGTTAGTTTTATATGTTACTTTCCTTTTTTTTTTTTTTTTTTTTTTTTTTTTTTATATGTTACTTTCCTAAACATTATTTTCATAAATGAAACAGTTGTCAGGTGCCTGGGTAGTGGCTCAGTTGGTTAAGTGACTGCCTTTGGCTCAGGTCATGATCCTGGAGTCTTGCATTGGGCTCGCTGTTCACCAGGGTGTCTGCTTCTCCTTCTTACTCTCCCATTCCTTGTGCTCTCTTTCTCTCAAATAAATAAATTAAAAAAAAAAAAAGAAATGCAGTTGTTCCTTCACTCTTTATATTTTAAGAATAAATAAATGGTCCATTGTTTACAACGGGAGTGTAAGCAGCTAGTTTTGAGGAAGAAAATAACCAAGATTTTAAGGTTTTATTAGTGAATATGTGGAAATTCTGAACTTCTCTGGGTTTTTGTCATCTTGACATTGTTTCCCAGAGCCAATAATTTGTTGTCCTAGTAGGGCTCCACTTTTTTTTTTTTTTTTTTTTTTTATTAGCCATGTAACAACATCATCAGCATGGCATCCACACATTTCTTTTCATCTAGTCCCAGTGAGGTAGTTTCCCATCTGGGCAAACCAGGGACTTAGTTAAAAATGAGCTGGCCAAGATTCAATCAAGATAAGATTAAAGTGTGTGCTTGAGCAAAGGAAAACAGCTGAAGAGCCATGGGAGAAATCTTTTCCATATGTGGATAGGATGTATTTAATCTTTGCCACTGATAGTGACAATTATACATCAGGAAGGCAGCAAGTCCCAAGAAGATGACACTAGATTAGAAATCAGGACTCCTGGGTTCCAGTGTTGGCTCTTTCACTAACCACCTGGAGGAGAGGGCATGCTAGAGGAAGTTTCACTTTCTTTATCTGTAAAATGACAGGGTTAGAATAGGTTAGAATAAGTTAGAATCCTTTCACCTCTAATTTAATGTTTCTCCAGGCATCTCTGAGGATTTCTAAGGTCACCTGGATACCACCTTATGCTGGCCCAGAGATTGCTAACTCCTCTAACAAGTACTTATCTGGGTGAACTCTAAGCTTAATTAACCAGAACCATTATTGATGAAGAACTGAGGCTGAGTGTTCAGAGAAATTGTGGAGAAAATAAGACACAACCAGTCCCTATATGCTGCAGAAATCTGTGAAGTCCCCAGTCTTGCTTCCCAATGTCCAAAGAAGCACAGAGTCCACACTTTCAAGAAGGGTCAGGTAAGATCCTCTACTGGACAATTCCTCAATTCTATCTGCAGGGAATGAAAAGTCACACAAGCTTTCTCCAAAAAAACCTTTTTTTTCAAAGAACTCTGATTGCCAAGCAAATACCAGACAATTTGTTAATAAGTAGAGAAAATACAACTGAGCTAGCCAGAGCCTTGGGAAAAATCCACTCAGAAAGAGCCTTAATTAAAAACCATCTTGAGGAAGAGCCAAGAATATTTGACCAAAGATGAAAGGGAAGGCATGCTCCATCAGCTACCAATACATGGTATAAAGGTGCAATAATAAAGAAAGCACAATATTGGAGGAAGAATCAATGATAAATTAATTAAATAGAAGAAAGTATAAGATCAGACCCAAATATATGTATATGATAGCTCACATATAATAAATGGGAAATGTATTATTTAATAAAGGACTCTGTTCCTAACTTCATACACAAAATTAAATTTCAAAATGATTACATTTATATATTGAAAATTACTGATTAAAAAACTATAAAATAATATATTTAAATACTTATCTGATCATTAGAAGACACAGTGCTACTAAGCATATGCACAAAGATATATATATATATATATATATATATGCACATATGTATATATGTAATAAAATGCATATTATTTTTTAAAAGAATTTTTTCTTTTATTTGTCAGAGAGAGAGAGAAAGAGAACACTGGCAGGCAGAGGCAGAGAGAGAAGCAAGCTCCCCAACGAGCAAGGAGCCTGATGCGGGACTCCATCCCAGTAACATGAGATCGTGACCAGAGCCAAAGGCAGTGGCTCAACCAACTGAGCCACCCAGGCATCCCAAAATATATATTTTATATATAAAGATATATAGTATACATCAATATATAATAAATGAAAATTCAATGTGCAGGACTGTATGAAAATTTGAGATTATTTATATAAAAGACCATTAATTAAATTAAAACATGAACAATAAACCAAAAACAGAGAACTTAAAATAATCAATGGGCAAATAATTAAAATACTAAACAAAGCAATTGCTTCTTGGCCTTGTGGGTAAGATCAAGTGTAGTAAAATACTAAACAAAGCTCTTAATCAGTTTGCATTACTAGCTGTGTGAATTTGGATGGGTCATTTAATCTTCATAAATTTGTATAATTTTAATAGGGATAAAAATTGAATATTTACATATGGTTGTGAGGATTAAAGAGATAATACATGACAGCATTAACATAATGAAAAATAGGTAGTAAAAGCATACTAAATGTTTACTGTCACTATATCACTACTATTTTATCTTATCATAAATAATATTAAGTATTTACATTGATAAATAACAAATTGTTATTATAAATACAATAGAATTATAAATAAAGACTTAAAAAGTTGGTTCATTCAAACCAGAAGAATATAAATGGAAACAAACTAATATAAAACTTATCAGCTATTGAAGCAGACATAGGAAAATAATAATATGTTTAAATGACAATATGGGTATGGGGAGTATGGCGAGAATTCTCCTACCTTATTGGTGAAAGTGCAAAGTAGTATACTCTTCCTGGAGGGCAACTTATCAAAAGGTATCAAAACATTAAATGATATAAAATGATTTTTATATAATTTGATTTAATATTCTACTTGTAGAATTTCATCTAATGAAATAGTTATCTGAAAAAGGAAAATGTATATAAAGATTATTCATTATAATAACAAATACCAGAAACAACTTAAGATTTAATAAAAGAGTGTTGGGGCACTGGCGTGGTTCATTTGGTTGAGAAACTTGATTTCAGCTCTGATCATGATCTCAGGGTTTTAAGATTGAGTCCTGCACCAAGTCCCTTGTCAGTCTCCATGCTTAGCAGGGAGTCCGCTTGAGGTTCTCTCCCTCTCCCTCTGCCACTCTCCCTGCTCACTCTCTTTCTCTAAAATAAATAAATAAATAAATAAATAAATAAATAAATAAATAGATCTTAGAACACACACACACACACAGTCTTTATTTTATCCATGCAAAGGAATTCTATATAGCAATTTAAAATCAAATTGTAGAAAATATTTATAAACATGGAAAAATGTTCAAAATACTTATTCAAAGGAAAAAACTTACAACCTGGTTCTATATTTCATCTCAATTTTGTAAAAACATTTTTAAAATACACAGACTTTTATAAATAAATGTACATATATACATGTTTGCATATATATCTGAAACAGAAATACACTGTTTATATTTAGGTGGTGAAAATGCTATATATTTTTTATATATTCTTTTTGTCTATTTTCCAAAATTTCTATTTATGTGTATCATTTATTTTCTTACTAGGAAAAAAGTAACATGTATTTTAATAGCCTCTGAGATCATTTTCATTCTTATCTCGTATTTTCCAAGCTAATTCTTTTATCTCAAATTGGAAATCAAAAAGGTCCATCAGTGTCTCAGTTGAGGTGATGCCTCTGTAGCTCAACTGGTTAAGTGTCAGACTCTTGACTTTGCTCCAGGTCATGATCTCAAGGTAATGAGATGGAGGCTTGGGGCAGACTCTGTGCTGGGCATGGAGCCTGCTTAAGATTCTGTCTCTCCCTCTCCCTTACCCCAAGACCTTGCTCTCTCTCAATATCACTCTCCCTTTCCAAAAAAAACAAAAAAAATCACTCAGTTGAGGGTCTTATTTCCACCCAACCTATTGTGTGAGTCCCTCTCTAGAGAGATTCTGGTGCAAATTATTTTTAGATCAACACAATCATGCAGACCACCTCTGCCAGTTCTCTTTTCCCTTTTTGGGAAGTAGGGACATATGCAAAGAGTTGGGGATTTGGAACCTCATAGTCCTAGGATAGAACTCCACCTTCCTTCCTGGCTCCCTTGACCTTGGGCCTAGTGTTGCCAAAGGGACATATGCTTGGAAAGAACCCTGAGAATTTCCATACAAGATAAAGAGCCTGAGTTGTAAAGTCTGTATAGGGAATCTGGATTTTCTTTTATGATCAACTGGACCTAAAAGAAGTTTTTAAAGCAGTATAACCATTTTTTTACTTAGCAAAGTATCTCTAGCAGTGATGTGAAAAAAAGAAATGGGAGGAGAAGATGATGATTGTTGAATAGTTTGGAAAATATAAGGATGGATCTAAGATACCATAAGTAAAGAATAGATGTTAGATTAGAATGTGTGAGTATGAGTGGTTGCTTGGATGTGAAAGGAGAGAGAGAGAAACTGATGTTGAGTCTTAGATCTCCTCTGAGGGAAATTACTGGGCTGCGGGTACTACCAACACACTATCTACTCTCCCTATCTTCCTTAGTCGTGGAGCACCCATTTCATTCAGGGTATCAATATTTCTCAGCCTCTCTTGCAACTCAGTGTTCTCCTGAGTATTGTTAATCAAATATAAGTGGAAGTTATGAGGTGGGACTTCCAGGAGAGTTTCTTCTTCTCCTCTTCCTCCTCTTCCTTCTCTTCCCCCTCATCCCCCTCCCCCCTCCTCCTCCTCAACAGAGGAAATGCTGTACAAATCAATAAAATAAGAAAAATAAGAGAGGACTTTGCAGGAGAAACATACAATGAATATCCTTTGGACAAGATCAAATGCTTCATTCTCCATTTTTGAGCCAACTACTTTCATTCTGTCCAATGGCACTATTTTATTTTATTTAAATTCAATTAATTAATATACAGAGTCTCAATCAGTTACATATAAACCCAATGCTCATTACATCATGAGCCCTCCTTAATGTCCATCACCCAGTTACCCATATACCTCCACCCACCTACCGTCCAGCAACTCTGTTTCCTATAGTTTATAGAGTCTCTTATAGTTTGTCTCACTTTCTGATTTCATCTTATTTTACTTTTCCCCTCCCGTCTTCAATGCTCCTCTGTTTTGTTTCTTAAGTTCCACATATGAGTGAAATCATGTAATTGTCTATCTCTGACTGATTTATTTCACTTAGCATAATACCCTCTAGTTCCAGCCACACCATTGCAAATGGTAGGATTTCATTTTTGAGAGCTTATTCATTTTTTGAATATTTTATATATATGTGTGTGTGTGTGTGTGTGTGTGTGTGTGTATCACATCTTCTTTATCCATTCATCTGTCAATTGCCCAATGGCACTATTAAGGAATCTTATCTAAACTTACCTAGAACACCTGACCCTCTCATCAGACCAAAACTCACCTCTTCTTAGGTGTCATCCTCTTCAGACTCAGAAATCTACCAACTGGCAATGAAATAACTGAATAAATGACCCTAGGCAACATGTCCAGGTTTTATCACCCCCAGGTTTTAATTGGGTCCTTGTCAAAAAAAATGAGCATGTTAAGTAATATCAGGTTGGTTTGTTGGGGCTACCAACTATAACTGTTTTTTAAAGTTTACCTGCATTAATAATTTTATGTAATAAATAAAAATCTAAAATGAAAAGCATGATAGCAGGAAAATAACAAAAACTAAAGGCCATGTAATAATGATAATTTTTTGAAGAGGACTTTCAATGGTGAAACTATAGAAACCATGTGAGAGATACTAGAGCTGTCCAAGACATAGACTATTTCCTCTCCTAGTTCCTAAAATCAGAGAACAGAAAGAAGCCTAGCATCCTGGTTATTGTAGTGACTAAATTAACAGGATGTTTCTGGGCTCAAAATATACCTAGGATTATATCCCAAGATTGCCACTTCTTAACTCTGTGACCTTAATATCAGTTTTGTTGTGTCTCTGCTTCCTTTGCAGTTATTATCTGCAAAACAATGATAATAATTTCTACTTCATTGAGTTAAGATTATTTTTTTTTTTTACTTAACAACATGATTTTTATTTTTATTTTTTTTTAATTTTTTATTTTTTATAAACATATATTTTTATCCCCAGGGGTACAGGTCTGTGAATCACCAGGTTTACACACTTCACAGCACTCACCAAAGCACACACCCTCCCCAATGTCCATAATCCCACCCCCTTCTCCCAAACCCCCTCCCCCCGGCAACCCTCAGTTTGCTTTGTGAGATTAAGAGTCACTTATGGTTTGTCTCCCTCCCAATCCCATCTTGTTTCATTTATTCTTCTTCTACCCACTTAAGCCTCCATGTTGCATCACCACTTCCTCATATCAGGGAGATCATATGATAGTTGTCTTTCTCTGCTTGACTTATTTCACTAAGCATGATACGCTCTAGTTCCATCCATGTTGTCGCAAATGTCAGGATTTCATTTCTTTTGATGGCTGCATAGTATTCCATTGTGTATATATACCACATCTTCTTGATCCATTCATCTGTTGATGGACATCTAGGTTCTTTCCATAGTTTGGCTATTGTGGACATTGCTGCTATAAACATTCGGGTGCATGTGTCCCTTTGGATCACTACATTTGTATCTTTAGGGTAAATACCCAATAGTGCAATTGCTGGGTCATAGGGCAGTTCTATTTTCAACATTTTGAGGAACCTCCATGCTGTTTTCCAGAGTGGCTGCACCAGCTTGCATTCCCACCAACAGTGTAGGAGGGTTCCCCTTTCTCCGCATCCTCGCCAGCATCTGTCATTTCCTGACTTGTTGATTTTAGCCATTCTGACTGGTGTGAGGTGATATCTCATTGTGGTTTTGATTTGTATTTCCCTGATGCCGAGTGATATGGAGCACTTTTTCATGTGTCTGTTCGCCATCTGGATGTCTTCTTTGCAGAAATGTCTGTTCATGTCTTCTGCCCATTTCTTGATTGGATTATTTGTTCTTTGGGTGTTGAGTTTGCTAAGTTCTTTATAGATTCTGGACACTAGTCCTTTATCTGATATGTCGTTTGCAAATATCTTCTCCCATTCTGTCAGTTGTCTTTTGATTTTGTTAACTGTTTCCTTTGCTGTGCAAAAGCTTTTGATCTTGATGAAATCCCAGTAGTTCATTTTTTCCCTTGCTTCCCTTGCCTTTTGTGTTGTTCCTAGGAAGATGTTGCTGCGGCAGAGGTCGAAGAGGTTGCTGCCCGTGTTCTCCTCAAGGATTTTGATGGATTCCTTTCGTACATTGAGGTCCTTCATCCATTTTGAGTCTATTTTTGTGTGTGGTGTAAGGAAATGGTCCAATTTCATTTTTCTGCATGTGGCTGTCCAATTTTCCCAGCACCATTTATTGAAAAGGCTGTCTTTTTTCCATTGGACATTCTTTCCTGCTTTGTCGAAGATTAGTTGACCATAGAGTTGAGGGTCTATTTCTGGGCTCTCTATTCTGTTCCATTGATCTATGTGTCTGTTTTTGTGCCAATACCATGCTGTCTGGATGATGACAGCTTTGTAATAGAGCTTGAAGTCCGGAATTGTGATGCCACCAACGTTGGCTTTCTTTTTCAATATCCCTTTGGCTATTCGAGGTCTTTTCTGGTTCCATATAAATTTTAGAATTATTTGTTCCATTTCTTTGAAAAGATGGATGGTACTTTGATAGGAATTGCATTAAATGTGTAGATTGCTTTAGGTAGCATAGACATTTTCACAATATTTATTCTTCCAATCCAGGAGCATGGAACATTTTTCCATTTCTTTGTGTCTTCCTCAATTTCTTTCATGAGTACTTTATAGTTTTCTGAGTATAGATTCTGTGTCTCTTTGGTTAGGTTTATTCCTAGGTATCTTATGGTTTTGGATGCAATTGTAAATGGGATTGACTCCTTAATATCTCTTTCTTCTGTCTTGCTGTTGGTGTAGAGAAATGCAACTGATTTCTGTGCATTGATTTTATATCCTGACACTTTACTGAATTCCTGTATAAGTTCTAGCAGTTTTGGAGTGGAGTCTTTTGGGTTTTCCACATATAGTATCATATCATCTGCGAAGAGTGATAATTTGACTTCTTCTTTGCCGATTTGGATGCCTTTAATTTCCTTTTGTTGTCTGATTGCTGAGGCTAGGACCTCTAGTACGATGTTGAATAGCAGTGGTGATAATGGACATCCCTGCCGTGTTCCTGACCTTAGCGGAAAAGCTTTCAGTTTTTCTCCATTGAGAATGATATTTGCGGTGGGTTTTTCATAGATGGCTTTAATGATATTGAGGTATGTGCCCTCTATCCCTACACTTTGAAGAGTTTTGATCAGGAAGGGATGCTGTACTTTGTCAAATGCTTTTTCAGCATCTATTGAGAGTTTCATATGGTTCTTGTTCTTTCTTTTGTTGATGTGTTGTATCACATTGACTGATTTGCGGATGTTGAACCAACCTTGCAGCCCTGGAATAAATCCCACTTGGTCGTGGTGAATAATCCTTTTAATGTACTGTTGAATCCTATTGGCTAGTATTTTGGTGAGAATTTTCGTATCTGTGTTTCTCAAAGATATTGGTCTATAGCTCTCTTTTTTGATGGGATCCTTGTCTGGTTATGGGATCAAGATGCTGCTGGCCTCATCAAATGAGTTTGGAAGTTTTCCTTCCATTTCTATTTTTTGGAACAGTTTCAGGAGAATAGGAATTAGTTCTTCTTTAAATGTTTGGTAGAATTCCCCCAGGAAGCCGTCTGGACCTGGGCTTTTGTTTGTTTGGAGATTTTTAATGACTGTTTCAATCTCCTTACTGGTTATGGGTCTGTTCAGGCTTTCTATTTCTTCCTGGTTCAATTGTGGTATTTATATGTTTCTAGGAATGCATCCATTTCTTCCAGATTGTCAAATTTGTGGGCGTAGAGTTGCGCATAGTATGTTCTTATAATAGTTTGTATTTCTCTGGTGTTAGTTGTGATCTCTCCTCTTTCATCATGATTTTATTTATTTGGGTCCTTTCTCTTTTCTTTTTGATAAGTATGGCCAGGGGGTTATCAATTTTATTAATTCTTTCAAAGAACCAGCTCCTAGTTTCATTGATTTGTTCTATTGTTTTTTTGGTTTCTATTTCATTGATTTCTGCTCTGATCTTTATGATTTCTCTTCTGCTGGGCTTAGGGTTTCTTTCTTGTTCTTTCTCCAGCTCCTTTAGGTGTAGGGTTAGGTTGTGTACCTGAGACCTTTCTTGTTTCTTGAGAAAGGCTTGTACCGCTATATATTTTCCTCTCAGGACTGCCTTTGTTGTGTCCCACAGATTTTGAACCGTTGTGTTTTCATTATCATTTGTTTCCATGATTTTTTTCAATTCTTCTTTAATTTCCCGGTTGACCCATTCATTCTTTAGAAGGATACTGTTTAGTCTCCATGTATTTGGGTTCGTTCCAAACTTCCTTTTGTGGTTGAGTTCTAGCTTTAGAGCATTGTGGTCTGAAAATATGCAGGGAATGATCCCAATCTTTTGATACCGGTTGAGTCATGATTTAGGACCGAGGATGTGATCTATTCTGAAGAATGTTCCATGTGCACTAGAGAAGAATGTGTATTCTGTTGCTTTGGGATGAAATATTCTGAATATATCTGTGATGTCCATCTGGTCCAGTGTGTCATTTAAGGCCTTTATATCCTTGCTGATCTTTTGCTTGGATGACCTGTCCATTTCAGTGAGGGGAGTGTTAAAGTCCCCTACTATCATTGTATTATTGTTGATGTGTTTCTTTGATTTTGTTATTAATTGGTTTATATAGTTGGCTGCTCCCACATTGGGGGCATAGATATTTAAAATTGTTAAATCTTCTTGTTGGACAGACCCTTTGAGTATGATATAGTGTCCTTCCTCATCTCTTATTATAGTCTTTGGCTTAAAATCTAATTGATCTGATATAAGGATTGCCACTCCTGCTTTCTTCTGATGTCCATTAGCATGGTAGATTCTTTTCCACCCCCTCGTTTAAATCTGGAGGTGTCTTCGGGCTTAAAATGTGTTTCTTGGAGGCAACATATAGATGGGTTTTGTTTTTGTATCCATTCTGATACCCTGTGTCTTTTGACAGGGGCATTTAGCCCATTCACATTCAGGGTAACTATTGAGAGATATGAATTTAGTGCCATTGTATTGCCTGTAAGGTGACTGTTACTGTATATGGTCTCTGTTCCTTTCTGATCTACCACTTGTAGGCTCTCTCTTTGCTTAGGGGACCCCTTTCAAGATTTCCTGTAGAGCTGGTTTGGTATTTGCAAATTCTTTCAGTTGTTGTTTGTCCTGGAAGCTTTTAATCTCTCCTTCTATTTTCAATGATAGCCTAGCTGGATATAGTATTCTTGGCTGCATGTTTTTCTCGTTTAGTGCTCTGAAAATATCATGCCAGCTCTTTCTGGCCTGCCAGGTCTCTGTGGATAAGTCAGCTGCCAATCTAATATTTTTACCATTGTATGTTACAGACTTCTTTTCCCGGGCTGCTTTCAGGATTTTCTCTTTGTCATTGAGACTTGTAAATTTTACTATTAGGTGACGGGGTGTGGGCCTATTCTTATTGATTTTGAGGGGCATTCTCTGAACCTCCTGAATTTTGATGCTCGTTCCCTTTGCCATATTGGGGAAATTCTCCCCAATAATTCTCTCCAGTATACCTTCTGCTCCCCTCTCACTTTCTTCTTCTTCTGGAATCCCAATTATTCTAATGTTGTTTCGTCTTATGGTGTCACTTATCTCTCGAATTCTCCCCTCGTGGTCCAGTAGCTGTTTGTCCCTCTTTTGCTCAGCTTCTTTATTCTCTGTCATTTGGTCTTCTATATCACTAATTCTTTCTTCTGCCTCATTTATCCTAGCAGTTAGAGCCTCCATTTTTGATTGCACCTCATTAATAGCTTTTTTGATTTCACCTTGGTTAGATTTTAGTTCTTTTATTTCTCCAGAAAGGGCTTTTATATCTCTCGAGAGGGTTTCTCTAATATCTTCTTTGCCTTTTTCGAGCCCGGCTAGAACCTTGAGAATTGTCATTCTGAACTCTAGATCTGACATATTACCGATGTCTGTATTGATTAGGTCCCTAGCCTTCGGTACTGCCTCTTGTTCTTTTTTTTGTGTTGAATTTTTACGTCTTGTCATTTTGTCCAGATAAGAGTAAATGAAGGGGCAAGTAAAATACTAAAAGGGTGGCAACAATCCCAGGAAAATATGCTTTAACCAAATTAGAAGAGATCCAAAATCGTGAGTGGGGAGAAAGGGGATAAAAAGAGGTTCAAAAAGGAAGAAAGAAAGAAAAAAACAAAAAGAAAAGAAAAAGAAAAAAAAAAGAAAAGAAAAGAAAAGAATTTTTAAAAAAAGAAAACACCTAAGAAAAATGTAAAAAATATATATATATATATATATTAGATAAACTAGTAAAAAATCGTTAAAAAAGAAAAAGGTAACAGTTAAAAAAAAAATTTTACCC
>NC_081561.1:1510859-1525024 GCF_022355385.1 Mustela nigripes
AAAAAAAAAAAAAATGAAAAAGAAAAAATTAAATTAACTGCAAGACTAAAAAAAATCACAGGAAAAAAGCCATGAGTTCCGTGCTTGGCTTTCTCCTCCTCTGGAATTCTGCTGCTCTCCTTGGTATTGAAACCGCACTCCTTGGTAGGTGAACTTGGTCTCGGCTGGATTTCTTGTTGATCTTCTGGGGGAGGGGCCTGTTGTAGTGATTCTCAAGTGTCTTTGCCCCAGGCGGAATTACACCGCCCTTACCCGGGGCCGGGGTGAGTAATCTGCTCGGGTTTGCTTTCAGGAGCTTTTGTTCCCTGAGCGCTTTCCGTAGAGTTCCAGAGGACGGGAATACAAATGGCGGCCTCCTGGTCTCCGGCCCGGAGGAGCCGAGAGCCCAGGGCCGCACTCCTCAGTGCGCCTTCAGAAAACAGCGCCCAGTTACTCCCGTCTGCCTGACCTCCGGCCGCGCTCCGAGCTCACCGAGCCTGCGACATGTTCAAGGTAACACGGAGCTGCGAGCTTACTGTCAGCTCTGTCTCTGTAGCCGGCTTTCCCGTTCCAATACCCGCAAGCTCTGCGACACTCAGACACCCCCGATCCTTTTGTGACCCTGCGGGACCTGAGGCCACGCTGACCCCGCGTGGGCTTCGCCCCGGTTTAGCCTCTGGAGCGATGTCCCTCAGCGGAACAGACTTTTAAAAGTCCTGATTTTGTGCGCGGTTGCTCCGCCGCTTGCCGGGAGCCGGCCCCTCCCCCCGGGGTCTATCTTCCCGTCGCTTTGGATTCACTTCTCTGCCGGTCCTACCTTTCAGAAAGTGGTTGTTTTTCTGTTTCCAGAATTGCTGTTCTTCTTCTCTTCGATCTGCCGATGGATTTTCAGGTGTTTGCAATCTTTAGATAAGCTATCTAGCTGATCTCCGGCTAGCTGAAGCAGTCTCAGCTTGCTACTTCTCCGCCATCTTGACTCCTCCCATTGAGTTAAGATTAAATGAGACTATATGTAAAGCACCTATAAATCTCAAGAAATGATAGCTGTTTTTAGTAGACTTATGGGGAATATGCGTGCATTTTCATGATTTTATGTATTTATATGGTTAATTTCCTCACATTATCATGGGCTGACAACTGTCACAATTCTTTGTCTCATCCTCAAAGAGTTGGAGACAGGGTGCAATCCTAAGCGAACAACACAATCCTTAAGAAGCAGGAAGTATACAATGTGAAACACAAATAGAATCAAACACCTTGTAAACAACTGCACAAAACTCACAATGTCTTTGGTGATCCTTGTAAAGACAACAGGAACAATAATTATGACAGTGAAGCAACAATTATGGCAATTAAGTTTAATGGAGATAATTAAGCTAACTTAAATAAGTGAGCATTCTTTAGATATCTTGTTTACTTCTTCCATTTAATATTCTTAAAATTCAGAAGAGCAAAGCAAATATACAATCCCAAGTTTTCCTACAGAAGTTCTAGGGAGAAACCACCAAAACTGCAATTGTACCATCTATGCATATACACATTTCTAGGGGGGGTATAGCATTAAGGATGGGGAGATGGATTAAGAACTGGATACTGGTTGTTCACATGGGGCTTTCAGGTAGGCCAGGCATCTTTTAATAGTTTCCTTGTTTTCATACCTGGAGAGCTAAATAAGAATTTCAATGCCGAGGTCTCTGACAATGACCATCGGCTATCTAGTTATCGGGTAAAGACCTTTCTGCTTAATCTCCCCTTCTCCTCAGCAGAGTCTCTTCTGAAGCTCTGCCTATTCTATGAGCAACTGGATGGAGAACAGAAAATAGCTTCAGTGTTTTACACCTTGAAAGAAGATAACTAATACTAACCTATCTCAATTGACAATCAAATTTTTATTGATGAGGCTTAGGGGAAAACATGGAAATTAATACATACAAAAGGAAGGAAAACAGGATCTGTGATCTCAAACACTTCCCCATCTTAGCTCTAGAGTCCTGTTGGTGATTGAAAACAGTAAAATAGGATGCCTAGCTATACAAGAGATAGAGGGTAATAGAAAAAGCAAGAATCAAATTGCCTGGGTCCAAATCATGACTCTGTCACTTTAATCACATGTCTGAACTTCATCAAGTTACTCATTTTTTCTTTGTTTCTATTTCTTAATCTCTAAAATGGGAATTATAATACCTATAAGATCATTACAGAATTAAATTGAATTAATCAATGTGAGAACAATCCTTGACCTATGCAAAGCACTCAGTAAGTGCTACAATGGAACTGCATGAGTACTGTTAACTTCATAGTCAACTGTAAGCTTATTTTATCCTCTTACTACTGAATTATATCCTATCATGGGAGCTACTCAGAACATATGTAATACTTTATATTTTTGTTACTTTTTCCTTGGGGAAGGGGAGTTCTTTTAAATCCAACTCATGAGGAATGCCTGGGTAGCTCCGTTGGTCTGCCTTTGGCTTAGATCAGGATCCCAAGGTCCGGGATCAAGTCTGACATCAGGCTCCTTGCTCAGCAGGAAGCCTGCTTCTTCTTCTGCCTGAGGCTCTCCCTGTTTGTGTGCTCTCTATCTCTGAAAAATAAATTTAAAAAAATTAAATCCAACTCATCAAACACTATATATTTGATTTAGAAAGTTCTCTCAGATGAAAGGTCTGGGATTCAGCACATTTGCTTTTGATAATTTGAATGTACATTATCTCCTGTCCCAGCTATGTCTTCAGCCAGGTCAACCTTTCTCTAATTGTGCCTCCTATTTTGACCCTGAGTTTCCATCCATGTTATCTCCAACTCTTAGAACAGATTTCCCAGTCTTTGTTGAGAAACAATAGTCCATGGATATTTTCATGTTTCTTCATGGTCAGAGCTCTTTGAGCGAAAGATATTGGCACACTGGGTTAAAGGATGATTGTATGGCAAACAAATTTAGAAGTTAAAGAAACTTCTGGAGGGAGTTAGAAAAAAATCTGTTTACATTCTAAGGATTATAAACCTAGAGACATAAAAGTCTTTCTTTCAATCTTTCTGTCTCTCTTGTCTGCCCCATTCCCCACCTCTACCCAAAGAAAAGGAAAGGCAGATGTGCCAGAAACTCCTATTTAAGCTCTGAAGTTCTTAATTTTAAACCCTAAATGCACAGATACATCTAGTGGCTTTCACCACATCACTCTGTGGTAAGTTAAAGCAGGAGGAACTAACACCTCTAGGGGTGAAAGCCCTGTTCCTTGATTCAGAGGTCTTGTGTTTATGTGTACTATAAATTTCTGAAGGACTGATATGCTAATGTGTGCACACATACACATGTGTGTGTACCTATCGATCTATCCATCCATCCCACCTAAACTGTGGAAGGATAACTGGTTAGCTTGCAGGTAGCATAACATGTCAGTTTCAGACTTCACAGTTTCAGACTTAAAATTTTCTATTCACCAACACTCAACTTCTCTCCAAAATTCACCTTCTATGTGAATCCATCAAGGGATAAAATCATGAATTCCTAAAAGACTAGTTCTATTATTTATTTTTCCTCATAATTTGGTAACCTCCCCTTTTTCTAACAAAGAACAAATCCAAAAGGGATATTTTAAAGCACTTGGAGAAATAAGTGATTTTTTTTAAGTCAAATCCAAATATTAAAAGGCTCACAAAATTACACTGGTGTTACATTGGGTTTGGATCTCTGCTTGGTTCTAGGCCAGGAGCCACTGAGCATAGGAGCTTGGGGAAGTCATTCAGGTTTCTAGGACTCTTTCCACAGTCAACCCATTCCCCCCCCCCCACCTCCATTGCTTCCAGCTCTGCTTTTCTATAAAATGGAGAGAGAGTGGAGCTCCTACTCAGGCTCCTCCAATATTTATAAAAATCCTAAATGTCTTTGTAGGAGACCATGTTTTTTGTTGTTTGTTTTGTTTATATTTTTTGCCTGAAAGACAAAGCCATGGTGACTGTTAGATCTAGACAATAGAATAGAGTGAGAAGGGGTGGCAGAAGGAAAGACCAGAAAATAAATATTTTTCTCCACTCTAAGCTTCAGGACCTCTTTTTGCTACTAATCACCCATGTGCAGGCTGAATGATAAGTTGGTAAGAAAACAAGTTGATGTGCGTCCTACTGTCTTTTGCCCAGCCCTATCCTCAGAGAGAGACCCAGGGATGACAGGCGAAGTGGGACACTTCCCTAAAGGAAGAGCAGAGAAGCAAGTACTTGGGAAGAAGAAACAAAATTGGAGAAGAAGATGGTGGCTTGGGGTTCCATTAAGAGTAAGGACTTGGGCAACTCCCCTGCAGAGACCCATGGGGATGGGAAGAACCTCAAGGGGTCATGGCCACAAGGACAATTCATGAGACTGTGTCCTGGGCACAGTTCTCCCACCCAGCATAAACTTTGCCAGAAATCGTTAACACTGTCCTTCAGATGGCACACAACACAGATAGTGCCCAATGTGTACTAAAGACCAGTGAGCTTTCCTACTATCAGCTAGCAAGTGGCAGAAGAGAGATAAGAGAGGTACAAGTCCAGACAAGGCTGATGCCAATAAGGCCTCAGAAGCCAGATCTTGGGACTTCGCCTGACTGTGCAGCCAGCACCACATCACAGGGACCAGCTGGGACCACAGAGAAGATGCAGATTGAATTTCTGGCTGCACTGGCTAAATGGGGACTCAGTGTCAGATAGATTTTGCTGGTGAGGTGGGCAAAATGAGTGAAGAAGAATGGGAGGTGCAGGCTTACAATTAAGGAATTAATAAACCACAGGAATACAAGGTGCAGCATAAAACAAACAATCAATAATATTGTAATAATGATGTATGGAGACAGACGGTAACTACACTTGTGGTGAGCATAGCATAATGTATAGAATTATCAAACTACTATGTTGTACGCCTGAAAATAATGCAACACTGCATATCAAGTATACTCAAATAAAAAAAAAAAGAGAGACTTCTCTCTTCCCCTTAGGATGCAGAAATCTAAAAAAAAAAAAAAAAGTGTTATGATTTTTGTTGCGGGCTGGGGTTGTGTAAAAATGTATTCCTGCTTCATAAATATACCTCCAAGGCATTGACCTGTTAACACATTCCAGTAGTTTGCTTTATGAACAGAGCTGCAGTTATTTCAACATTAATAACCTAAAACTCCTTTCTCCCTAATTCCATGCAAAGGAGGGTCATGCCTTGGCCTTTTGTCTCCTGTCTACCTCCTTTGAAAGCTTCTGCAAGTCCTGGGGTCAGTGACATTGTGGCAATCCTGTTGATGACAGATTGGTTCAATGTGCTAATTGTCCACCCTCCCCTCTGCTACTCAGCTAGATGGGGCAGAAAGAAGTTGTAAAAACGTGGGTGGTCATGGCCAACACCAAGGAAACAAAAAGGTACAGAGTTGCCCCAACTGTTCTCTGTTTGATTTGAAAGCATCCTCTGCTCTCTTAGGAGCACTAGCAAAGTCAGTTCCAGCCTAGTGGAACAGGTCGTGGGTCTCTGTTCTTCGGAGCCCTCCTTACTTATACACTCACCAAGTCTTGGCCCCCTTCCAGCTGCTCTGTGAACTCTGTCATTCATCCCTACTTCCTTGTCAGGAGGTTTGCCACTGAGTATTTGGAATTGCACAACACACAAAGTTGGAGCAAGTTCAACTCTATAACTAGTTTTGGTTGTTTTATTATCAATACTTCTTGCCTTGGGCTCCAAAGGAAAATTACAACCAAATAAGCCCTGTGTTTTTATAAACTGTGTGCAGCTTCCCTCTGACTTTGATCCATTCTCATATAGCTCAGTAACTGGGTGTGGTGATGGCCAAGTAGTATTCAGAATAAGATCTGATGATGGGTCACAAACCACACAAATGACCGCACAGAAGGCCTCATTCCAATGGGATCACTTTGTTGTCCTCTTCCACCAGGAATCTTTTGTCTGAAATTTCATTCTTGCCCTTGTATGCTTCCTTATGTTCCGTGTCCCTGGATGCAGCTTCACTCTGATTTGCCATGCTATGGTGTTAGAAGGAAGGAGGAAGAGTCTGCTGGGGCCTGGGAGTGGGACTTCACTACTCACATTTGAGTGTGGTGATTTCTCCACTTTAAACATGAAGTTCCAGAAAAGGAGAGCACTAACTAATAATAAAAGTTATAATCTATTGAAGGTCTATGAAACAATGCATGCGTGTGTGTGCGTGTGTGTGCTTACTCAGTCAGTCCTCACAAATAGAGACAAATTGAAGGGCAGAGAAACTGTGTAACTGGCTCAAGGGTCCTGTCAATCAGCAAGTGGGAGAGGAGAAGGGCAAGCCCAGATACAGTTGATGCTGACACGCTGATGTATTCCGCTGTCCTGCCTAATCAGCCAGAGCGGTGAGCACAGAAGCAATATGGAGAGACTGGAGTGATGCCAGATGGGCTAGGTGGTAGTGCCCAGAGCAAAGTGGGACCCAGATTGGCCTAGCTCCTTCCACCTCTTCTAGTATGTGCCCATGGTAACTAAGGGGGTGGCCAAGAGGAGAGAGCATAATCATCCAGGGGCAGCTGGCCATGCTTCCACATATCCTCTCAGGTTCTGTAAGTTTCCTTCTGAGCTTCTTGGAACCCCAGACCGGTAGAAGCCTGGCTCTCCCTGCCATTTCCTAGCAATATTACTCTTGGTAATCAATTCTCCTCCAGAGAAACACTGCCTTTGAGCCCTAGACAGGCGGTAGAGCTGCTCCTGATACATAAGACACACCCTTCTCCTCCTCAACCCACATCTTATATCCCATAGGAAAAATGGGCAGCTTGTAGATCTTTCCCATCAATTTTTTTTTGGAAGCAGAACCTACACTACTGCATTCAATGAACTTTGGTGAAGAGATGTCCCTCAATAGGCTTTTTAAACATGAAAAAATAAAAAAAGTCACTTTTTTAAATATATAATATGAAGTTTTTTTTTCAAATTACTGTCCATTTTTAACTTTAAATATTAAAGAAAATAGAATCACAAAGACAAAATTTGAGCAAAATCAATAGAAATGATTATTGTTGATTAGGCTGAATGGACATAAAGTCTCAAAAAACTTGAACTATAACCATGTTTTTTTTTTAATTTTTGTATTTTTTTATAAACATATATATTTTCAGCCCCAGGGGTACAGGTCTGTGAATTGCCAGGTTTACACACTTCACAGCATTCACCATAGCACATACCCTCCCCAATGTCCATAACCCCATCACCCTCTCCCTACCCCCCTACCCCCAGCAACCCTCAGTTTGTTTTGTGAGATTAAGAGTCTCTTATGGTTTGTCTCCCTCCCAATCCCATCTTGTTTCTTTTACTCTTTTCTTACCCCCCAACCCCCACGTTGCATCTCCACTTCCTCATATCAGGGAGATCATATGATAGTTGTCTTTCTCTGATTGAAATAAGTCACATATTTAAAAGAAAGTGATCATTTCTTAATAATAATAATAGTAATAATACTCTAAATAGCAATCTGCTGAAGGTCAATCTTCTGTCCCTTTGAAGCCCTGTGGTCGGTGAAAACTTTAACCTTCATCTATGACTTGTTTGATCTCATACTCCCTTTAAATCTCTGAAGTGATTAGTTGCTCATTCTGAATGTATCTTCTACGATATCACTTAATTGTTGGCTTATGTAGCAGCCACATTAAAAATAAAGTCTACTGATGTCAGTTGGACCTCTATGCTATCCACACATCCTCCCAAGCTTTCCATAACAGCATCCTCCCAGGTAAGTTTCTCACCATCCCTCTGACTGGGACTTTCCTGCTGCGGGTGCCTGGCCTGCCTGGTCTCCCATCTCATCCTAATCATCAGTCACAAGATTAAGGCAGTGTTCTCAGAGTTCTGGTCACTTAACACCAATGGCTCTCCACTCAAAGGAAGAAAATATATATTCCTTATCTGGCACATACAGCTCCAAGCTACCTTCCAGAATTACCTCACATACGTCTTCACCAGTCAAACTTGATTGTTCATTCTACCCCTAAATAAGCGTTAAGTCTTTGCTCAGTCATTACACTCTGTTAATGCTATCCCCCTCATTTCCTCTTGTTAAGTTTCTCTCTCTCTCTGTGTGTGTGTGTGTGTGTGTGTGTGTGTGTGTGTGTTTTGTGTTGTTTAGCCCAGAGTCACCTGGGTCGTTTTTAAACAGGTGCAAGCCCATTATCACCTCTTTCAACTGAAGGGTACCCTCTAAGGGTAAATGCACCGGGATTTCATAAAAGCCTCCCCCAGATGACACTTGAGATTGGTCAGGATGAAAAATACTGGAAAAGCCCTTGAAGACCAGTTCCAGGTGCTCCCTCTCCACAAGGCATCTCCTGAACCTCTCTGTCCCCACTAAAGTCTATGTGCTTTGGGCCACCTTGCTACACAAGGGCAGCTTGTTATCTCCTAGATGAGCCTTCCCAGGATCAGGTCTGTCTTCCCATATTCCCTCGACTGGACTGTAAACTGTTTGCTGCAGGGGTTTTTCTCCCATTGCATACCCCCTGCAAGTGGCCAGCACAGGGCTCAGCCTGGGACAGGTGCTCAAAATGTGTGCTCAGTCATATGTAGAGGGTGGGTACATCCACTCACACGTGGTAAGTTCCTGATGTGGTCTGTGGGGCTTATTTCTTACCACTGTCTCAATTAAAAACATTACTGAGTCAATTAAAAACATTATTTTCAAACTTTATTTCCATAAATGTGATTACTAGTTAGTTCCTCTAAACAAGAATACTATGCAATACATGGCAATATTGATCTTAAAAATTAGAAAACATTGTGGCATGAATATCAGAGTGGAAGTTGAAAGTCAAACATAGACCAAAAAAGGCTTCTGTATTCAAAGGAAGAGATGTGAGTAGACGAGATGAGGTTTGCTTTGAGGAGAAATGAGACCATGAAGGCATTGGCATCACTTTTAGGATTTTTGCCTTTATTCTGAATGCCATCAGGAGCCACTGAAGCCACTCAGTTACACATTTTAGGAGATGCCTGAGAGGTGCACAGAGACAGGAAGTGATTGCAGGTAACTTCTGCAGGAACTAAGAAAGAGACACAGAGATAGAGAGAGACCAACTGACTCTCAGAAAGTACCTGATGTGGGTACCAGCAAGAAAGAAGAATAAAACTGAAAGTCTTCTGGTTTGGTCAGCTGTCTAAGTGATGATGCCACACACTGAGGTCAAATGACCAGAGGAGAAGCAACTCCAATAGAGTGGTTAGTTTTGTATGCCTGAGGGATATGCAGGTGGCAGGGGTCCAGCAGACAATCAGATGTCTGAACCTAGATCTAAGGACCACGTTCAGAGCTGGAGTCTGCATGGGGGAGCCATGACATGTAGGTGCTCCCTGAAACCATAGGAGAGGATGGGCCACCCGAGGGAGAGAGCAAGGTAAAAAAAAAAAAAAAAAAAAAAAAAAGGGCGGGGGGGAGCAGAAAATAAAGTTAGAGGGAGTGCCAACATTTTAAGGACAAAACACTGAAGATGAGGAAACAGAAATACAGACAACCAGACAGAATTGGTGGGAAGAGGAACACTCACCATGCAAATAAAGACCTTAGGGAGGTATTGCTGGGAAGTCTCCAAGGTAAGAGGATGCGGGAGATACCTCAGAAGGGGGTTGGCTAGGCCTGATGGTGCAAAGGGAAAGAAAATGTGATGCAAGGTCCCAGCTGGTATGCATTGGAGGTCTCAGTTTTGGAGCACAGTGTATAATTTAATGCAGGCCTTGGAAAAATGAGCGTGCTTGGTGGGAAAGCTGCATTAACACCAGGGGAACTGCTAAGAGAACTGTAAGAGAGAAGGGGATATAGAGTGCAGAAGATGGAAGTTACTAAGTGATAAAATGTAAGAAGGGCTCACCCATAATCAGGTGGTGAGCCTGGAAAAGGGCAGCCCCTCCTTCCATCTCCATATGTGCCTGAGGCACCCTGAGAATACAAGTTTGGGAAAGCTCACTCCTTCCTGACTCCAGCCTTCATGCCTGGCTTGCAGCTCCCTGTCAGCCCCCCATATGTGAGAGTAAAAGGGCTGGGGAGTTTCACTTCTCATGTTCTCTAGTTTGGTTGCTTATCCAAAAAAAGAGTCAGGCATATTTCCTTGCTCACCCTCTCTGTTTTGAGTATTTCTGTTCCATCAAGAGTTCTCCCTCTGAGGACCAGCCAGCAGTAGCATAAAATAGCCACATACCCCTGAAACACTAGAAAGTCAACAGCCAGAATTTAAATTAATCAGATTATGGAAGGTCTACAGGGAGTATGGACTTGTTCATGAAATCTTCATAACATTTAGGAACTAGGTCAATGCTCAGGCCAAGTACATCCCTGGTGTTAGTTATCTAAGATGTACTAATTCTCTTAGCAATCCAGTTCACATTCATAGTATCACAAAATAATTAAGAGCAAGCTTATGTGAACTGAAGTGACTTTTAGTTTACTTGGGAGTAGATTTTAAAAATAAATAAATCTATGCATTGTCCTTTGCACATGAATAATATTAACATTTATTATGACCTACATAAATGTTATGCATCATGATGAACACTGCACACTAATTATCTCATTTAACCTCTTAACAATACTATGAGGTAATTTTGTTTTACTCATGGTTTTATGATGAGTAAAGATACATGCCCAGGTGAGTCTGACTTCTAAACCCAAATGTTTAGGCACTGTGCTGATCTGCCTCTCATGCCTTTGGAGGAAATGGCATTAACGATCAACCCTAAATAGCTCTAGTGTATGACACTAATGAGAGTGGTAATTGCCGAAAAGCTCCGTTCAACAAGCAAAACTTGGCGGTAACTTGAGACTTTTTTTTAAGGTTGTTTGTTTGTATGTGTGTTTGTTTTTGAGAGCCAGAGGCTCCATGTGGAGCTCCATCTCAGGCCTGAGATCATGACCAGAAAATTAGGAGTGAGACACTTAACTGACTAAGCCACCCAGGCACCCCAGCAACTTGATACTTTTATTTTTTATATTTACTTTTTTAATTGTTTATCTATTTGAGAAAGAAAAAGAGTGGTGGGGAGGGGCAGAGGGACAGAGAATCCTTAAAAAGGCTCTCTTCTGAGTATGGACCCAATGGGGGCTCAATCTCACCACCCCAAGATCATGACCTGAGATAAAATTGTCAGACTCTCCAGCCAGGTGCCCCAGCTTTTAATGAAAGAAAAGTGGGAACAACTGTAAACTCTGTCATGGCATCCTGATTAAATTTCTCCAATTATTTCTTGCTATGAGAGGGGTTTCTAATTCCTCAGCAGAGTAAACTCACTGTCTCGGGCCTGTGCCACTTCCTGGCCAGCTCCAGCAATCAGACATTCTCTCTGTCCTCAGATGCACAGCCTCCATGCACCATCACTTTGAACAGGCTGTTCCTGTTCCATGGCACTCTTTCCTGCCCCCAGGCTTCCAGAACCAACTTCTAACCCTTCTATTTTCAATTAGGTTATAAACCTTCCTAATACCTACCCACCCCATTAGATTAGGTCCCCCATCTGACACACTTTGATAGCCCGTTGTACTTTTTCAAGATAAAATCAATTAATTTTGTAGTTAAATACTCATTTGTTTAATCTTGGCCTCCTCTTTCCTCTGCTAGGCTCTCAGAGTATGAAGACAAGAGCCTTGTCTGTTGTAATCTGATATATTTCAGCCCCTGGCATTGTATCTGGCCTACAGAAACTTGTCAAAGGAAGGGAAGGAGGGAAGGCAGCCTTCTGCATCCACTCAGTTCTTCGGAAGAGCAGGCCACAGCAAGCCGGTGGCACAGACTGCCCCCGATGGATGTGCACGCTGGGTCACCACAGGAGTGCCTGGGGATGAATGGAATAGAAAGCCTTCCAGGCTTCTTACCTAATTTACAGTCAGTGCTGTCTCCACTAGTGCTAGCCCCATGAACTGTCCTTCATGTACTAGGCACCATAGTTGTTGCTTTCACATCTGTTATTTAATCTCTTCCATGACCCCATCACTCAGATCTGATTGAGCCCCTTTCGTAGGAAAATGGCCCTCAGAGAAATCAATTTGCCCAAAGTGTTCCTGGCCTTGTTCAGATTTCAGTGTTTTCACACACACAAGGTAGTGTTGCCAGATAAAACACAGTGCACTCCATTTACTTTGATTTTCAGATAAACAATGCGTAATTTATTTTAGTACAAGTATGTCTTATACACTGCACGAGATATACTGAAAAACAAAACAAAAGAAAAAACCTTCATTTAACGTGAAATTAAAATTTAACTAGGAGTCTTGTATTTTGATTCGCTAAAACTACTAATGCCATTTGCTTGATCATACTACTACACTGAGGTATAAAGGCTGGGGTAATATGAACATTCAGCTTATCAGTCCACTACTACCATTCAAACAATTCCTCATCACCCACCTTCTCCACATCTAAAATCTATGGATGGCCAGCTGGACCACCAGATGGAAATAAGGGATTTCACCACCTCTGGAAACTCAGACCCTTCCTTTCCCCACTCCACCCCCAGCAGGCTGGGTGCTTCTGGAATTCTCAGCGCATGGCCCCTTCCTCATGACTGCTGGAAACCTTCACCAACACCACTGCTTTCAACTCTGACCCATCTGTCACTTTTCCTCCTAAACATGTCTTTCCTAGTGTATGGTGAAATTGTGTAGTAGGAGTTACTTGTTCATTTCTTTACTTCTTCTCACTTTCCATTTTAATTAGCTTTTTATATCAGCCCCTAAGTGTTTACCCATCTTTCTAAATATCATGAAATCCTTATTTGTTCTCCTGAGGGCATGGTTTTATTATAATCTGTTACTCTGTACTTATATAATATGCATGTTCCTTTGCTCTTATTAGTAAAAAATATTAAAATCAGAAAATAACAAATATGCAAACAAGTGCAAAACAGTCCTGTATCTGAGACTTATGTGTGACTTCTAGGCCATTCCCATCTCCAGGTGTTTCTACCAAATGGTTGCTGAACTTCTTATGTCTAAGGAGAAATGAGGTTGGGAAAAATAGTACTTACTTCCTGACATTCCATTTGATGTGGGAATAGAATTTGAAAGGGAGGACACAGAGAATAAAGAAAAGGAGAAATGTCCTTAGCCATAAGTTAAACAACATAACCTTTTGTCCAACCTATTTATTAAGATATTTGTTTTACTGAATATATTGAACATACAACATTGTGTAAATTTAAGGTGTATGACCTGTTAATTTGATGTGTTTATATACTATGTTACGATTGCCATTTTAGCAATAATTAGCACCTCTATAACATTACATAATTATTTTTTTCTTTTTAGCTCCAAATGACTCAAAGACTTGAGCATAAGACCTAATAGTATAAAACTCCTAGAAGAAAACAGGGAAGAAGTTTCCCAACATAGGTCTTAGCAATGATTTTTTGAATATGACACCAAAAGCATAAACATCAAAAGCAAAAATCAGTAAATGGGTCTACATCAAACCTAAAAGCTCTTGCACAGCAAAAGAAGCAATTAACAAAATGAAAAGGCAACATCCAGAATGGAAAGCAAGTTTTGTAAACCATGTAGCAGATAACAGATTAATATCTAGGGAAGGACAATTATCATATGGTTTCAATCACATGATGAATATAAGAAACAGTACAGAGGATCAAATAGAAGGAAGGGAAAAACAGAACGAGAAGTGATCAGAGAGGGAGACAAACCATGAGAGACACTTAACTATGAAAAAGAAACTGAGGGTGAATGGAGGGGAGGTGCCTGGGGGGGATGGAGTAACTAGGTGATGGGCATTAAGGAAGGCACGTGATGTGATGAGCACTGGGTGTTATATGCAACTGATGAAATGCTGAAGTCTACATCTGAAACCAATGATGTTCTTATCTTAGCTAATTGAATTTAAATTTAAAAGGGGGGATTAAAAGCTCAAATATATAATGAACTCATACAACTCAATAACAACAAAAAAAGACAGTCTTTTAGATTTATAAAATCTTTTTTTTAATTTTTTTTTATTTTTTATAAACATATATTTTTATCCCCAGGGGTACAGGTCTGTGAATCACCAGGTTTACACACTTCACAGTACTCACCAAAACACATACCCTCCCCAATGTCCATAACCCCACAACCGTTCTCCCAACCCCCCTCCCCCCAGCAACCCTCAGTTTGTTTTGTGAGATTAAGAGTCACTTATGGTTTGTCTCCCTCCCAATCCCATCCTGT
>NC_081561.1:1525124-1540454 GCF_022355385.1 Mustela nigripes
TGATTTTGAGGGGCGTTCCCTGAACCTCCTGAATTTTGATGCTCGTTCCCTTTGCCATATTGGGGAAATTCTCCCCAATAATTCCCTCCAGTATACCTTCTGCTCCCCTCTCTCTTTCTTCTTCTTCTGGAATCCCCAATTATTCTAATGTTGTTTCATCTTATGGTGTCACTTATCTCTCGAATTCTCCCCTCATGGTCCAGTAGCTGTTTGTCCCTCTTTTGCTCAGCTTCTTTATTCTCTGTCATTTGGTCTTCTATATCGCTAAATGTTTCTTCTGCCTCATTTATCCTAGCAGTGAGAACCTCCATTTTTTATTTCACCTCATTCATAGCTTTTTTGATTTCAACTTGGTTAGATTTTAGTTCTTTTATTTCTCCAGAATGGGCTTTTATATTTCCCGAGAGGGTTTCTCTATTATCTTCCATGCCTTTTTCGAGCCCGGCTAGAACCTTGAGAATTGTCATTCTGAACTTTAGATCTGACATATTACCAATGTCTGTATTGATTAGGTCCCTAGCCTTTGGTACTGCCTCTTGTTCTTTTTTTTTTTGTTGTGAATTTTTCTGCCTTGTCATTTTGTCCAGATAAGAGTATATGAAGGAGCAAGTAAAATACTAAAAGGATGGCAACAACCCCAGGAAAATATACTTTAACCAAATCAGAAGAGATCCCAAATCGTGAGGGGGGAGAAAGGGGATAAAAAGAGGTTCAAAAAGAAAGAAAGGAAAAAAAAAGAATTAAAAAAAGAAAATGAATAAAGAAAAGTGTAAAAAAGAAAAAATAAATACATTAGATTATTAGATAAACTATTTAAAAAACATTAAAAAGGAAAAGGTTAAAAGTTAAAAAATTTTTAGCAAAAGAAGAGAAAAAAAATGAACAAGAAAAAAATTCCTTTAACTGAAAGACTAAAAAAACACGGGGAGAAAGCCATGAGTTCCGTGCTTTGCTTTCTCCTCCTCTGGAATTCTGCTGCTCTCCTTGGTATTGAAACCACACTCCTTGGTAGGTGAACTTGTTCTTGGCTGGATTTCTTGTTGACCTTCTGGGGGAGGGGCCTGTTGTAGTGATTCTCAAGTGTCTTTGCCCCATGCGGAATTGCATCGCCCTCACCAGGGGCCGGGCTGAGTAATTCGCTCAGGTTTGCTTTTGGGAGCTTTTGTTCCCTGAGCGCTTTCCTTAGAGTTCTGGAGGACGGGGATACAAATGGTGGCCTCCTGGTCTCCAGCCCGGAGGAGCTGAGAGCCCTGGTCCCACTCCTCAGTGCACCCTCAGAGAACAGCGCCCAGTAACTCCTGTCTGCCTGACCTCCTGCTGCGCTCCGAGCTCACCAAGCCTGTGGCTGGTTCAAGGTCACCCCGAGCTGTGATCTTACTGTTGGCTCTGTCTCTGTAGCCGGATTTCCCGTTCCAATACCCGCAAGCTCTGCGACACTCAGACACCCCCAATCCTTCTGTGACCCTGTGGGACCTGAGGCAACGCTGACCCCACTTGGGCTTTGCCCCAGTTTAGCCTCTGGAGTGATGTCCCTCAGCAGAACAGACTTTTAAAAGTCCTGATTTTGTGCTCTGTTGCTCCGCCGCCTGCCGGCAGCCGGCCCCTCCCCCCGGGGTCTATCTTCCCGTCGCTTTGGATTCACTTCTCCGCCGGTCCTACCTTTCAGAAAGTGGTTGTTTTTCTGTTTCTAGAATTGCTGTTCTTCTCTTCGATCTGCTGATGGATTTGCAGGTGTTTGTAATCTTTAGATAAGCTATCTAGCTGATCTCCTGCTAGCTGAAGTAGTCTCAGCCTGCTACTTCTCCGCCATCTTGACTCCTCCCCCGCCCTTTTTTTTTTTAAGAGAAGGTTTGGATAAAGCCCATAGCACTCATGCCCATAGTTTACCTATTCTCCAATTCTGTGTAACTATGGAGTGTCAGTGATTTTTACAGAATCTCAAGGCCGGCAGGCTCCCATCCCTAACAACAAGACACTGCCTACTCATTCACCTTCTGTTCAAAGGTTACCTGTCCAGAGAAAGGACCCTTCTTCTTATATGTTTTAGATCCATAGCTTTTTTTCCTATATCCTAATGTTTATTGGAGCTCCATTTACTGCTGGTGGTGTCTCCAAAGAAACTATTTCACAATGCACGTAGTATAGTGGTTGAGAGAACTATAAACAGTAAAATTTTGGCTCAACCACTTACTGGATAAATGACTGACCTTGGAAAAATTATTTAACTGCGCCTCAGCTCCTTATCTGATAAAAGAGGAGAATTATGGTGGTAGTGAGGGGTCAGCAAGAGACAGTGCTTAGTATGGTGATAGGTACAGTAGGTACTTAACAAATATTTGTCAATTTTTTCTTAGCATAATATTCAAATCCTGCTTTCTGCATTATGTTAGTCAAACCTCACAGAAAGATATTTAAAGCTTGTTTTCTAGACTAATATTTTCCTGTTTGGATGTCAGTAGTTTTCCCCAGGGTGAAATAATGGCTCATTTAGCCCCCTGCAGCCATACACTTTAAATCCTATTAAAACTTTATAGAGGTAGTTAAAGAGAACCAAATTCAAAATGCACATGTTCTAGGTTCCAAGTCTGATAATAACTAGCTGTCAGTTCTTAAGCCATTTGCTTCTTATCTTTAGTACTCACCTTAAATCACTTTTCCTGATCCTTCCAGCATTAAAATTTAAATTCTCCAAAGTGTTAGGATCTGCAGACTACAACTACACTGGATTTGTTAAATAGAAATTGTTAATAATCCAGAGAATGTACATACTAAAAAGATTACCTATGTCAAGACCACATTGTTTTTAAAAATAAAAACAAAATCCTGTAATTAGAAACTTAAAATAGTGTTTAAATTGCTAAAAACAACTCACAAACCACAGGTATGCATCTGTGAAACTTGCTCATTGAGTAGTTCATGTTATTCTGTAAAGCCCACTCTTGCAGTGAGGTGGGGCACCTGCTGTAAACAGGAACCCAGGCGTCTTTCTGAACTTAGCCTAGGGAATAAAACATCCAAATTCCTGGGGCGCCTTGGTGACTCAGTCGGTCAAGTGTTGGACCCTTGATTTCAGCTCAGGTCATGATCTCAGGGTCATGAGATAGAGCCCCATGTCAGACTCTGTGCTGGGCATGGAGCCTGCTTGAGATTGTCTCTCCCACTCCCCCCCTTCCCTCTTACACTGGCATGCATACATGTGCTCCCTCCCGCTCTCTGTCTCAAAACAAAACAAAACAAACAAACAAACAAAAAACAAAGAAAACATCCAAATTCCCATTTCATGCAGTGGTGTGCTCCCAGCTCCATACCAGAGAGATTGCAATGGTAATTTGAAGTCAAACAGTATTTACACCATACAAATTCAAAAAAGGGGACAAATCACAGGGTTTTAGCTCTACCCTCTGCTCTGCGGCTGGTAACTAAACATTTACTCACCTACCTTATTAAATGTTTAATTAGGTCCAACTATACCATGCCGTTTCAAACCAAAATCTAGAAACTACCTCGAATTAATCTTCTAATTCACGGGATCCTTTACAGACACTTAGCATTCAAGTGAAATAGAACTTAATCTACTATTATTTAAATATATATGTGTACACATACACATATACATGTATGTATATGTGTATGTGTATGTATGTGTATGTGCACACATACATATATACACAAAGGTATGTGTAATTTAAAATTAATATTATACAGGAGAACAGAGGCCTGATCCAATGTAAAAACCAGTATAAATAAATAAGTGATGTTTGCCACAGAGCATATTTAATTATCTTCCTTATCACACATCTTGCCTTATGGTTAAATGTCTAAATTCTCTCCTTTCTTTCTTGCTTCTTTTTTTTATGTTTTCTTCTTATTCATTCTTCTCCTTGTTCTGAGAAGAATTTATGATATATATCTGTATGATAAATTATTATAACATTGAGGTAAAGGCTAGCCTTTAAACATAGAATACATGAGCAAAGACTGAGCAGGGGTAGACAGAGATATTATGTAAGCAAGATGCAAGCAGGAGTTACAATATTAATATTTTTTAAAGATGTCATTTAAATGTATTTAAAGCTTTCTTTAAAGCATTAAGCAAGATAAAGGCTATATAATAGCCACAAAAATGTATTCATCAGAAAACAATTATGGCAGGACTTAATACACTCCTTACAGAATTAAACAGGTCCAATAGAAAAAGCTAAGTTAGGATATTGTGATCGTACGCCAATAAAATTAAGAAAATATAATAAAGTAGCAATAAAAATAGTTTAACTGCTTAGAAACTAAAATATAGGGGCGCCTGGGTAGCTCAGTGGGTTAAGCCGCTGCCTTCGACTCGGGTCATGATCTCAGGGTCCTGGAATCGAGTCCCGCATCGGGCTCTTTGCTCAGCAGGGAGCCTGCTTCCCTTCCTCTCTCTGCCTGCCTCTCTGCTTACTTGTGATCTCTCTTTGTCAAATGAATAAATAAAAAATCTTAAAAAAAAAAAAAGAAACTAAAATATACCTTTCTAAATAACCCATCTAATAAAATAAAAAAATCAAGTTAAAATTAAATCTATTTAGAAAGCAATCATATCTTTACCAAATCAGAGATACAGGGGTATCTATGTGGCTCAGTCAGTTAGGCATCTGCCTTTGGCTCATATCAGGATCTCAATGTGGTTTTGTGGTTTTGAAATATAGGTGAAGTTCAGTGGGGTGGAGGCGATGACCAAGAAAGAATTCTTGAAATATCTTTGGTGCAAAATGCCCAATGTGGAACTCGATCCCAAGACCCTGGGATCATGACCTGAGCTGAAGGCAGAGACTTAAACCACTGAGCCACCCACATTTTTTAAGATTAATTATTTATTTTAGAGAGAGACAATGTAGGGTGGGTGATTGGAGGGGAGGGCAGAGGGAAAAGGGGAGAGCTCAAGGAGACTCCTATGTGGGGCTCTATCTCAAAACCCTGAAATCACAACCTGAGCTGAAAACAAGAGTCTACAGTTGAACCAACTGGGCCACCCAGGCACCCCTATGGAAAAGTATTTTAAACATGCAATTTAAAAATAGTACAAATAATCAAAAGACAAATGATACACTGAGGACCAATAGCTATAATGCATATTATAAAGCGAATTATCAGTAGATAAAAACAAGTATCCATAATATACACAGTGCTTGCTCAGATGGTTAATATAAAGACATAAAACCCAAAGTAAAGAAAAAGTGATTCACAGCACATAACCAAATGGCCATCACATATCTGAAAAGATGCTCAACCCCACTGGTAGGAAATGAAAGAAGTAACAACAAAATTCCACGCTCAGTGAGGAAAAACACTTGAATATGGTATTATCCTACCAGGAAAGAAGTTGGTTAAAAAAATAAAAAATAGTACTCACATACTGCTGGTGGAAATGTAAATGGTTGCAGCTTTTCCGCAAAGCAGTCTGACAATAGTTATTAAATAAACATAAAAAAATACATGTCCTTCAACCTAGCAATCCTACTTCCAGGAATCTAGCTGCCAAAAATATAGGCATGGGTAGATTAAAGATTTTTTTAGTCATAGCAATATTCATAGTAACAAAAAGCAAAAGTAAGAGAAAAATTGAAATATCCATTCAAAGATAGCTATTTGATAGGTGGTGGAAAGTAAGGAGAACACTTGTCCTGATGAGCACTGGGTGGTGTATGGAACTAAGAAACTATTATAACACTGTATGTTATCTAACTGGAATTAAAATAAAAACTTTTAGGGACACCAGGGTGGCTCAATCAGTTAGGTACCCAACTCTTGATTTCAGCTGGGGTGGAGGTCTCCAGTGGTGGTCTGAATCATGAGATAAAGCCCAAGGGGGGGTTTGTGTTGAGGGTTGAGACTGCTTGGGACTCTCTCTCTCTCTCTTTCCTCTACTCCTCCCTTTCCCCCACCCCTTGTTTGCTCATGCACTCTCAAATAAAATTTTTTAAACATTAATTAATTCAATTAAATAAAAACATTTTAAGAAGAATATTAGATAACCAATAAAAGAACTATTTGAATAAATTTTTATAAATGTATACTACAAAATATTATAGTCACTAAAAAGAATGAGTTGCATAGCAGTTTTCTATATAATAGCCCCAAACTGGAAATAGCCCAAGAGATGGTCAGCAAGAGAATGAGCAAATTTAGGGTGGCATATTCATAAAATAGACCTCTGTTCAGGAAAAATCAAGAGGGAAAAGGGTGGGCAAACCACTGTAATAATCTGGATGAATTTCAAAAGCATCATGCTGCATGAAAGAAACATGGCATGAGTACATATTGTATAATTCTGTATGTGCAATAACACAACACTCTCTAGAGTAGGCAAAACTAATCTATGGTGGGAAAAATAAGAATAGAGGTTGTCTCTGGGATTGACAGGGAAGGGATTTGGGTTGCATAAGTATATGCCTTTGTCAAAACTCATCAAATGTTATACTCAGGATTAGTGGGTTAGATTGTATATAAATTTTACTTCAAAAAGGAATTTTCTTTTTTGAACACTAGCTAATGACATTGATACAAAGTATTTAGAAGGAAATCTACTGATGTCTGTAACTCACTTTGAAGTACATTAAAAGATAAAATAAGATGGAAAGATAGACAGTTATAAGGATGGGTAGATGGAAAATCAGGTTAACAACTAGAAGGTTAATGGTAGAATCCAGGTAGTAGGTACAAGATTATTGTCTAAAAAATTCTTACCACTTTTCTTTGTGTTGAAATGTGCCATCATACAACATGGTGTGTAAAGGGCTAAAGGGTTTTCTACAAGGAAACAAGCAAGCTGTAGCAAAAGTGTACATAATAAAATTCTATTTTAGTAACATAAACAATGACAAAAATACATTTGTATCTATCCAAATAATCATATACTGTATATAATTATAACACCATGAAGACAATTATATAAAGACGCTCAGTCCCTCAGAGACAGAGGTAGAGAATGAGAGGTCAGTTCAGGGTGAGAACAAAATAAAAAGAAGGGGAATATTTCTGTACACAAAGAGATGCAAGAAACATGGTCACCAGCATACTGTTGTTAAATCAGGGTGGTAGAACTCCAGATGATTTTAATTAATTTTCTTACAATTTTCCGTATGGTTTAAAAAATCTTTTCTACACTGATATTTCATTATGTGTGTAATTTAAAACCTATTTTTATTTTAGAAAAGCATAAAACCAAACAAGTAAAAAAGAGAATGAGAGAGAAAGAGAATTTTTGTATTCTGCTTCTTAAGGGGCCCCCAAAATAATTTCAGCCTCGGGGTCCCAGAAACCCTAGACTGCGCAGCCTACAGGACTTGGACAAGTTTATCATCTCCTCTCAGCTCGGTGGCACCACCTTCACTAATTCCACTCAGGAAACCACCAAGATTTGTTCTCTGAAGTCTGCAATCAGCAGATCGTGGACAGCCTTGAAGACTCCAGAAATCCTGCTCTTGCTGGCCTCGCCCAGGGCATCTGAAAGCCCTGAGAGTCATCGGAACTGGCTGCAGCATTCCAAGGGGCTAGTTCTGCAAACTTGGTCTGTGTATTGTCACCCCTGAGGTCTCTGTAGCGCTTGCGGTCTCTGGCTGATGGGCTCATCAGAGGGTCATCACAACTGTTAAGCTGAGTACAAAACTGGGCGGAGATGGGGAGGACAGTTCTCTGAAGAAAGGCTGTGGGCTCTGGCACAGGGCGTTGCTGCCTCCCATGGACCCAGAGGCAGGACACAAGCATTCCCAGGTTTAGCAACCAAGAGGCAGAGAGTGCCTTCCAGACCTGCACTGAAGGAAGCAGCCTCCCAGGATCCTTCCAGGAGAGAGGAGGGACATCAACCTCAGGTCCATCCCTTGCCCCAGGGCACCAGGCTGGTGGAGAAGGCTAGAGAGCGGACCTGGAGGAGCCAAGGGAAACTTACCAGGACTGCAGTCTTCTAGAATCTACATGAATGGCAGGTGTCCTTCTGCCACCTGAGACACCAAGCAGCCCAGCATCCACTCTCTTTCCCTCCCAGAAGCCAGGCCTGCAGAAATGCTGCATGCATCTTGAGTCAGAAGAATGTCCTTTGCTTTCATACCTTCTGCCTGTTTGTGGATACCTAGCCTTTCTAATATGTCCCAGAAGGCTCAGGAGAGGTGAGTGAGGTGTCAGCTAAGGGGCCAAGTTCAAGCAGGCATCATTCTCAAAGTGGTGGACCTCCAGACTCACTCTCTTCCTGACAGCAGGTAAATACATCAGTGTGGATTTGGGGATGCAGGCCACATAAAGCACCTCTACCTCTGCCCACAAAATTCCTATGCCCAGGTGATACCCTAAAACACATGTCACTGTGACAACTGACCTTGAAATGGCTTTGCTTTGGCCTCACTCTAGAAACAATATTCACCAGGGCAATCTGAACACCGGTTTTCTGTGGTTGAACCAGCTCAACGATTAAAACAAGTATCACAAATGGCATGTGCAAAATAGAAGTGAAACCTGACCTTCTAGAGTAGTGAAGCTGTTCATCCTGCTGTGCTCTGTGGCATAAAGTTCAAAAGCCCGCCTTCAGGGCGGGGGTGGGGTGTGTGACAGATAGCTAGATCTTGCTAACTATTGAACTCTGGGCAAGTGATTTACCTAAGCCTCATCCACAAAATGGAGATGAATGCCAGAGCTGGCCTCAAGGGGATGGCTAGGAGGCTGAGATAAGACAAATAGTGTTGAAATACAGTGAGGGATCAACTAGTGTTAATACTTAAACTATTATTGATTATCATGTGTGTATTTTTAAAAACACTTTTGTCATTTTTCTAATATGTGAACTGGCTATCAATGCTTCCACCAGTTCATTGCTGCCAGAAGAATGACGGTGCTGTCTGAAGTACTTTCGGCCCCTTTAATGGGATGTTTTCAGGTATGATAGAAAACTAATAAAAAATAAAGAATGTAAAACACAACATACTCACCCACTGAAAATATAATTTCCTAATGTGCAACTTTTTGTTTTGTTTTGTTTTGTTTTGTTTTCTGCATGTGTGGGGGGGAAGGTTATTTTTGTTTTTGTTTTTAAAGGGTTCTGTGTGTGTGTGTGTGTGTGTGTGTGTGTGACTTAGATTTTAACTAAACCAATTAAGAGCAAGAATTTTTTTTTAAAAGAAAGAAAAGAAAAAATAAAAACCTTTCTAAGCATGAGTTGCATAACCTTGTCACTAATTAACTGTTTCAGTTATCTAAACATGCGCTTGCCTTTGAACCTGCACCATTATCTGGCCCTTGGTGTTGAAGACCTGACTCTTGTCTGTCCTCAGCTTCCATTGCAGCTGTGTGGAATGCTTAGTTCCAGCAAGACCCCACAGCTTATTCCATTCTATATCTCTAAAGCCAGTGACACAGTAAATGTTTGAAAAATTTAAGTTAAAACCCCCTTGTCATCCTCCTGATTTATTCTCCCCCAGCCATCTGGAACCCTAAGCCTCTGAAACACCCTCCCCGCTAAACATCCTTCTGTGAGTGCCTCATGCCTAAGGGGCTGACTTCACCATCTGTCTTCGAAAGGAGCTGTTTAAGGACCTAGAACTTTTTCTTACAGCGCTGACAAATATACACCATATAATGTTCTCTGATAGGATGTTTTAAACAAAGATATTGTGAGAGCCCCCAAAGCAAGGCAGGGCAGCCTTGAAAGGGCCAGAGCTTGGGGCAAGCTTGTCATAGAGGGTTGGGGTAAGGTTGCCAAGGAGAGGCACATACCTGTCCCATAGGCAGGTTTTAGGGCTGAACTTCAATGCCACAACTCTCACACCTATAAGAACAACTGGTGAGAGTAAGCCTCGATTCCAAAACTACGTGAGTCCAAGGAAGATTCTAAAGATGGACTCAGACCTGGGGATCTAGACCTACTCCCATCTTTATAACCAAGGAGTAAGTCTACTTATCAGAACTGGTATATAAATCACATCTGCCTCCTCAAGTGTGATTTGGCTTCTAGTAATAGACTGTTGACTGCAGTCTATATTTTAAGTCAGAAATCCTAAACATACCCTTTACATTTAATGAAAATCTACCCAACCATTTGTACATGATATAGTAACAGAGAAAAATAATTATTTTCATTGAAAAGATTTATGATGTGTAAGTGCACTTTGTGCTGGGCAATTTGTAATGTAGCTTTATTTAATCACTGCAAACACTCAGTTAGAGAAACATTATTATCCAAATAAAGAACTAGATGTGGTAGAGTTGAAATTCAAACTCAGCTTTTATTTGATTCCAGTATTCATGTGCATTTTATTACATGACACAGACTCTCAACTCAACTATTCCTTTGCATGGCATAGTTATCTTTATACTTATATTTTAACCTCCAAAGGGGCAGGATTGTACCTTAAGTTGAACAGCACTCCTTGCAGAACCCAGCCTAGTTTTTAACATAAAGTAGGTTCAATAAATATATTTCAATTAATGTAGGAGTAAATGGCCATCAGTTTTCAGGAAAGCTATTTCAATGGAAAGCACAACCTCACGGTACCCAATCCTACTTCCTTAAGTGTGAACTCACAAGTGGAGGCATTTGCTCCATCTAAGAAAATAATGTTGCTCAAATATAGAAACGGTAATCCAAACCAATTCTCTGCTTCAGATGCTATATGTGTCATGTCACACTGACTGTCTAGCAGCCACAGTATAGCTCTACTTGCACTGGCTGATTTCAGCACAGGCAGTAGGCTAGAGTAACCACCTAATAAGAAGTTGGTAGTGGGTTACATGCCACAGGGGACTGGGTGGGGCCTGAGTGGTTGGGCCCAGATTTCCTACCCCACTTCAGCCAGAACAATCACACCACAATTGTCCCCAACTGAAAGTTAACATGTACTGTGGTGTTACAGTGTGCCGACTTTATAATTATTTCATTTACTGCTTACGACAGTGCTATGTTATAGGTACATTTGAAAAATAAGAAAACTGGATCTTAAGAAATTTTTGAAATGTGCTTCTCAGAGCAAGTAAAGGGGCAAACCTGGGCTCTGAGCCCAAGAGGACTATCTGCACTCTGTACAACATGTATAATAAAATGTCTTTCAATTCCACTGGGCAAAGGTCTTTCTTTGTTGCCAACTCATTCTGTTAAATCCTCTTACTAGAAGCTATAGATAAGGGCCCATCCATGTGATTTGTCCAGCTGATCCTTTAAAAAAAAAAAGCAGACAATGCATGCTAAATATTTTAATATTACACATATAACACTTAATTACTTGGGAAGACATTAACATATTTCAGGATGAAATAGCATATTTTTTTAATTTTTTATTTTTTAAACATATATTTTTATCCCCAGGGGTACAGGTCTGTGAATCACCAGGTTTACACACTTCACAGCACTCACCAAAGCACATACCCTCCCCAATGTCCATAACCCCATCCCCCTTCTCCCAATCCCCCTCGCCCCAGCAACCCTCAGTTTGTTTTGTGAGATTAAGAGTCAATTATGGTTTGTCTCCCTCCCAATTCCATCTTGTTTCATTTATTCTTCTTCTACCCACTTAAGCCCCCATGTTGCATCACCACTTCCTCATATCAGGGAGATCATATGATAGTTGTCTTTCTCTGCTTGACTTATTTCACTAAGCATGATACACTCTAGTTCCATCCATGTTGTCACAAATGGCAAGATTTCATTTCTTTTGATGGCTGCATAGATTTCCATTGTGTATATATACCACATCTTCTTGATCCATTCATCTGTTCATGGACATCTACGTTCTTTCCATAGTTTGGCTATTGTGGACATTGCTGCTATAAACATTCGGGTGCACGTGCCCCTTTGGATCACTACGTTTGTATCTTTAGGGTAAATACCCAGTAGTGCAATTGCTGGGTCATAGGGCAGTTCTATTTTCAACATTTTGAGGAACCTCCATGCTGTTTTCCAGAGTGGCTGCACCAGCTTGCATTCCCACCAACAGTGTAGGAGGGTTCCCCTTTCTCCGCATCCTCGCCAGCATCTGTCATTTCCTGACTTGTTGATTTTAGCCATTCTGACTGGTGTGAGGTGATATCTCATTGTGGTTTTGATTTCTATTTCCCTGATGCCGAGTGATATGGAGCACTTTTTCATGTGTCTGTTGGCCATGTGGATGTCTTCTTTGCAGAAATGTCTGTTCATGTCCTCTGCCCATTTCTTGATTGGATTCTTTGTTCTTTGGGTGTTGAGTTTGCTAAGTTCTTTATAGATTCTGGACACTAGTCCTTTATCTGATATGTCGTTTGCAAATATCTTCTCCCATTCTGTCAGTTGTCTTTTGATTTTGTAAACAGTTTCCTTTGCTGTGTAAAAGCTTTTGATCTTGATGAAATCCCAATCGTTCATTTCTGCCCTTGCTTCCCTCGCCTTTGGCGATGTTCCTAGGAAGATGTTGCTGCGGCTGAGGTCGAAGAGGTGCTGCCTGTGTTCTCATCAAGGATTTTGATGGATTCCTTTCGCACAATGAGGTCCTTCATCCATTTGGAGTCTATTTTTGTGTGTGGTGTAAGGAAATGGTCCAATTTCATTTTTCTGCATGTGGCTGTCCAATTTTCCCAACACCATTTATTGAAGAGGCTGTCTTTTTTCCATTGGACATTCTTTCCTGCTTTGTCGAAGATTAGTTGACCATAGAGTTGAGGGTCTATTTCTGGGCTCTCTGTTCTGTTCCATTGATCTATGTGTCTGTTTTTGTGCCAGTACCATGCTGTCTTGATGATGACAGCTTTGTAATAGAGCTTGAAGTCCGGAATTGTGATGCCACCAACGTTGGCTTTCTTTTTCAATATCCCTTTGGCTATTCGAGGTCTTTTCTGGTTCCATACAAATTTTAGCATTATTTGTTCCATTTCTTTGAAAAAGATGGATGGTACTTTGATAGGATTTGCGTTGAATGTGTAGATTGCTTTAGGTAGCATAGACATTTTCACAATATTTATTCTTCCAATCCAGGAGCATGGAACATTTTTCCATATCTTTGTGTCTTCCTCAATTTCTTTCATGAGTACTTCATAGTTTTCTGAGTATAGATTCTGTGCCTCTTTGGTTAGGTTTATTCCTAGGTATCTTATGGTTTGGGGTGCAATTGTAAATGGGATTGACTCCTTAATTTCTTGTTCTTCTGTCTTGCTGTTGGCATAGAGAAATGCAACTGATTTCTGTGCATTGATTTTATATCCTGACACTTTACTGAATTCCTGTACAAGTTCTAGCAGTTTTGGAGTGGAGTCTTTTGGGGTTTCCACATATAGTATCATATCATCTGCGAAGAGTGATAGTTTGACTTCTTCTTTGCCGATTTAGATGCCTTTAATTTCCTTTTGTTGTCTGATTGCTGAGGCTAGGACCTCTAGTACTATGTTGAATAGCAGTGGTGATAACGGACAAACCTGCGTGTTCCTGACCTTAGCGGAAAAGCTTTCAGTTTTTCTCCATTGAGAATGATATTTGCGGTGGGTTTTTCATAGATGGCTTTGATGATATTGAGGTATGTGCCCTCTATCGCTACACTTTGAAGAGTTTTGATCAGGAAGGGATGCTGTACTTTGTCAAATGCTTTTTCAGCATCTATGGAGAGTATCATATGGTTCTTGTTCTTTCTTTTATTGATGTGTTGTATCACATTGACTGATTTGCGGATGTTGAACCAAACTTGCAGCCCTGGAATAAATCCCACTTGGTCGTGGTGAATAATCCTTTTAATGTACTGTTGAATCCTATTGGCTAGTATTTTGGTGAGAATTTTCACATCTGTGTTCATCAAGGATATTGGTCCACAGCTCTCTTTTTTGATGGGGTCCTTGTCTGGTTTTGGGATCAAGGTGATGCTGGCCTCATAAAATGAGTTTGGAAGTTTTCCTTCCACTTCTATTTTTTGGAAAAGTTTCAGGAGAATAGGAATTAGTTCTTTAAATGTTTGGTAGAATTCCCCCGGGAAGCCATCTGGCCCTGGGCTTTTGTTTGTTTGGAGATTTTTAATGACTGTTTCAATCTCCTTACTGGTTATGGGTCTGTTCAGACTTTCTATTTCTTCCTGGTTCAGTTGTGGTATTTATATGTTTCTAGGAATGCATCCGTTCTTCCAGATTGTCAAATCTGTGGGCGTAGAGTTGCGCATAATATGTTCTTATAATAGTTTGTATTTCTTTGGTGTTAGTTGTGATCTCTCCTCTTTCATTCATGATTTTATTTATTTGGGTCCTTTCTCTTTTCTTTTTGATAAGTATGGCCAGGGGTTTATCAATTTCATTAATTCTTTCAAAGAGCCAGCTCCTAGTTTCATTGATTTGTTCTATTGTTTTTTTGGTTTCTATTTCATTGATTTCTGCTCTGATCTTTATGATTTCTCTTCCCCTGCTGGGCTTAGGGTTTCTTTCTTGTTCTTTCTCCAGCTCCTTTAGGTGTAGGGTTAGGTTGTGTACCTGAGACCTTTCTTGTTTCTTGAGAAAGGCTTATACTGCTATATATTTTCCTCTCAGGACTGCCTTTGTTGTGTCCCAAAGATTTTGAAGCGTTGTGTTTTGATTATCATTTGTTTCCATGATTTTTTTCAATTCTTCTTTAATTTCCCGGTTGACCCATTCATTCTTTAGAAGGATGCTGTTTAGTCTCCATGAATTTGGGTTCTTTCCAAACTTCCTTTTGTGGTTGAGTTCTAGCTTTAGAGCATTGCGGTCTGAAAATATGCAGGGAATGATCCCAATCTTTTGATACCGATGGAGTCCTGATTTAGGACCAAGGATGTGATCTATTCAGGAGAATATTCCATGTGCACTAGAGAAGAAGGTGTATTCTGTTTCTTTGGGATGAAATGTTCTGAATATATCTGTGATGTACATCTGGTCCAGTGTGTCATTTAAGGCCTTTATTTCCTTGCTGATCTTTTGCTTGGATGATCTGTCCATGTCAGTGAGGGGAGTGTTCAAGTCCCCTACTATTATTGTATTATTGTTGATGTGTTTCTTTGATTTTGTTATTAATTGGTTTATATAGTTGGCTGCTCCCACGTTGGGGGCTTGGGTATTTAAAATTGTTAGATCTTCTTGTTGGACAGGCCCTTTGAGTATGATATAGTGTCCTTCCTCATCTCTTATTATAGTCTTTGGCTTAAAATCTAATTGATCTGATATAAGGATTGCCACTCCTGCTTTCTTCTGATGTCCATTAGCATGGTAAATTCTTTTCTACCCCCTCACTTTAAATCTGGAGGTGTTCGGGCTTAAAATGAGTTTTGTGGAGGCAACATATAGATGGGTTTTGTTTTTTTATCCATTCTGATACCCTGTGTCTTTTGACAGGGGCATTTAGCCCATTAACATTCA
>NC_081561.1:1540554-1569708 GCF_022355385.1 Mustela nigripes
TGTTTTGTTTTTTTATCCATTCTGATACCCTGTGTCTTTTGACAGGGGCATTTAGCCCATTAACATTCAGGGTAACTATTGAGAGATATGAATTTAGTGCCATTGTATTGCCTGTAAGGTGACTGTTACTGTATATGGTCTCTGTTCCTTTCTGATCTACCACTTGTAGGCTCTCTCTTTGCTTAGAGGGCCCCTTTCAATATTTCCTGTAGAGCTGGTTTGGTGTTTGCAAATTCTTTCACATTTTGATTGTCCTGGAAGCTTTTAATCTCTCCTTCTATTTTCAATGATAGCCTAGCTGGATATAGTATTCTTGGCTGCATGTTTTTCTCATTTAGTGCTCTGAAAATATCATGCCAGCTCTTTCTGGCCTGCCAGGTCTCTGTGGATAAGTCAGCTGTCAATCTAATATTTTTACCATTGTATGTTGCAGACTTCTTTTCCCGGGCTGCTTTCAGGATTTTCTCTTTGTCACTGAGACTTGTAAATTTTACTATTAGTTGACAAAGTGTGGGCCTATTCTTATTGATTTTGAGGTGCATTCTCTGAACCTCCTGAATTTTGATGCTCATTCCCTTTGCCATATTGGGGAAATTCTCCCCAATAATTCTCTCCAGTATACCTTCTGTTCCCCTCTCTCTTTCTTCTTCTTCTGGAATCCCAATTATTCTAATGTTGTTTCGTCTTATGGTGTCACTTATCTCTCGAATTCTCCCCTCATGGTCCAGTAGCTGTTTGTCCCTCTTTTGCTCAGCTTCTTTATTCTCTGTCATTTGGTCTTCTATATCACTAATTCTTTCTTCTGCCTCATTTATCCTAGCAGTGAGAGCCTCCATTTTTTATTGCACCTTATTAATAGCTTTTTTTATTTCAACTTGGTTAGATTTTAGTTCTTTTATTTCTCCAGAAAGGGCTTTTATATCTCCCGAGAAGATGTCTCTATTATCTTCCATGCCTTTTTCGAGCCCGGCTAGAACCTTGAGAATTGTCATTCTGAACTCTAGATCTGACATATTACCAATGTCTGTATTGATTAGGTCCCTAGCCTTCGGTACTCCCTCTTGTTCTTTTTTTTTGTGGTGAATTTTTCCGCCTTGTCATTTTGTCCAGATAAGAGTATATGAAGGAGCAAGTAAAATACTAAAAGGGTGGCAACAACCCCAGGAAAATATGCTTTAACCAAATCAGAAGAGATCCCAAATCGTGAGGGGGGAGAAAGGGGATAAAAAGAGGTTTAAAAAGGAAGAAAGGAAAAAAAAGAATAAAAGCAAAGAAAAGAAAAGTATTTAAAAAAAGAAAACGAATAAAGAAAAATATAAAAAAGAAAAAATATATATTAGATAAAGTACTTCTAAAACGTTAAAAAAGAAAAGGATAAAGGTTAAAAAAAAAATTTTACCAGAAGGCTAGAAAAAAAACAAAAAATGAAAAAGAAAAAAATTAAATTAACTGCAAGACTGAAAAAACACCGGGAGAAAGCCATGAGTTCCGTGCTTTGCTTTCTCCTCCTCTGGAATTCTGCTGCTCTCTATGGTATTGAAACCGCACTCCTTGGTAGGTGAACTTGTTCTTGGCTTGATTTCTTGTTGACCTTCTGGGGGAGGGGCCTGTTGTAGTGATTCTCAAGTGTCTTTGCCCCATGCGGAATTGCACCGCCCTCACCAGGGGCCGGGCTGAGTAATTCGCTCAGGTTTGCTTTTGGGAGCTTTTGTTCCCTGAGCGCTTTCCGTAGAGTTCTGGAGGACGGGGATACAAATGGTGGCCTCCTGGTCTCCAGCCCGGAGGAGCCGAGAGCCCTGGTCCCACTCCTCAGTGCGCCCTCAGAGAACAGCGCCCAGTAACTCCCGTCTGCCTGACCTTCTGCTGCGCTCCGAGCTCACCAAGCCTGTGGTCGGTTCACAGTAACCCCGAGCTGTGATCTTACTGTCGGCTCTGTCTCTGTAGCTGGCTTTCCTGTTCCAATAACCACAAGCTCTGCGACACTCAGACACCCCCGATCCTTCTGTGACCCTGTGGGACCTGAGGCCATGCTGACCCCGCGTGGGCTTTGCCGCGGTTTAGCCTCTGGAGTGATGTCCCTCAGCAGAACAGACTTTTAAAATTCCTGATTTTGTGCTCCGTTGCTCCGCCGCTTGCCGGGAGCCGGCCCCTCCCCCCGGGGTCTATCTTCCCTTCGCTTTGGATTCACTTCTCCGCCAGTCCTACCTTTCAGAAAGTGGTTGTTTTTCTGTTTCTAGAATTGCTGTTCTTCCTCTCTTCGATCTGCTGATGGATTTGCAGTTGTTTATAATCTTTAGATAAGCTATCTAGCTGATCTCCTGCTAGCTGAAGTAGTCTCAGCCTGCTACTTCTCCGCCATCTTGACTCCTCCTCCGAAATAGCATATATTTTAATGCCTTTATGGAATATATGGAACAGTGTTGGGAATAGGACATTTTTATGGAGCAATGTTGGAGGCACAACAGAGTAGTGCTTCTTCACGGATTACATGGAGCACTGGGTGTGGTAGAAAAATAATGCATACTGTTATGCTGAAAATAAAAAATAAATTAAATAAATAAATAAAGAGTAGTGCTTCTTAATGGGGAGAGGAAAGAATATTCCTTCCCTGAGGGACCGCCATTTGTTAATGTCTGGACACAGTATTGGTTGTCACCACTGAGGAAGGGGGTGCTACTGGCATCTAGTGGACATTGGCCATTGATACTGCTATACAGCTTACAATACACCGCACAGGACCCCATAACAAAAGATTATCCAGTCCAAAACGTCAATAGTGTCAAGGTTGAGGAATCCAGAGAGACAGAGTGTAGGTGGGTCAGTTCATAGGTGAGTAATTAAGTAGGTAGGTAGGTAGGTGGATGGATGGATGGGTGAATGAGTCATAGGTGGATGGTTGGATGGTTGGATAAGACTGTGCCCTAGAACTTGCCTTTGAGTCAAAAGGCTGACTCACAGAGTCATGATTATCCTTCCAGTTTTGGTATAATCTTGTCCTGTGGCTACTGGTACAATCATTCAAATTTAATATGTCTTCCTAAGCATGTAATAATGGTATTGGTCATATTCAGAAATAACTAATCAGTCATATTAATGAATAATGTGGAATCTTACAGAATTGATGAGTACTTGTCATCCAAGATATAGTTACATGAGAAGAGAGAGAAAAGAAAATATAAAAGATTATTTCAAAATTCTGAAACTATTTAATTAGAAAAGTAATGAGGTCATTCATGGAAATAATGGAAATGGGGGAAAAAAGACCAATTTTGTTATTGTGGCTTTGGACATGTTGAGTTTGAAATGATCATGGTATGTTCAAACAAAGATGCTTGGAAAACAATTCAGAACATGGATTTGGAAACAGAAGAGTTCTAAGATGAGAGGCTCAGCTTTGAAGTAATAGGGGAAGTCATGAGACAAGAAAATTATTTACTAGGGGCAAGAAAGTGGCAAGATTGATTGAACACTGGATTTGGAGAGTATCCGCAGAGAAGAGTCCAGAGGAAAGGAAGTCACTAAAGAGTTACCTTTGATGTCACATAGTCTCAGGGAGGAGAGAGTTTAAAGAACAGGGTGTGGTCATCACTACCAAAGGCTACAAGGAGTTCAAGAGAAAAAAGGTAGAGAAATATCAGATATTTTTAAACCTGACCAGTAGCCTTTGGAACAGCAATAAATGCAGATAATTAAGGCATAGGTAATTTTAAAAATGAAGACATTCTAGGTTATCAATTGTTTGAGAAGTGGAACAGTGAAAGGAAGCTAATTTGGATGATACTAAAATGAAAGCTATTTAAATATGTTCTTTTAAAAGGTGGGGGAGGTAATAGACTATAAAAAGAGATCTCAATTGAATCAATCGCTCTTCTAGGAATAGAAGGAAAAAGGAAAGAATAATTATAACTATTTGAAATGTTAAAGTGACAAGGAAAATTTTACTCTACCAAATATACATTAGCCAAGAAGGATCAAATACTTAAATTTATTTCTTAATCTGCCTGAAACAATCAAAATCTTTGGGGCCTATTTCCAATCACAAAAAAAAAAAAAAAATGCTGCAAAGATAACTGGACCAAAGAAAGCTATCTCAGTGTGTGTTATATTAACATCTGTAAAAGTTGTTTCTATTTTCCTATTCAGATTAGATTTTACAGCTTCCAGGAGAAACTTATGCAAGATGTTTGGCATGAGCTTGCCAATCAATGCTTATATGTTAGAAGCAAGAGTAATGTATTAGCTTAGTAACTTGCTTTAATGCCAAGGGGGAAATGGTAGCACTGACCTGGAATGGCTCCAGTGAGTGATAATCTATATAAAACAAAAGTGATGCAATTTGGAGTGTGATAATGACTATTGGTGATAAGAATAGCAGAGTAACATGCTTGCTACTTGGCAAGACATGGCCCTGAGTTCAATTATATAAACATCCTTTGTAAAACTTGTTACAGAGTCAGGAAACCCAAATCCAACTACAGTAATTGCAAAAGAATTTTCCACATTCTTAGCAAAATCCAGAAATCTGGGTCAAGGATAGTCATCATCCATATTTATTCTATCAACTCAAAATAAAACTGTATCTATCCATTTTTTCATAGCCACATTGTTCCAAAAAGGATTTAATGTTAAATTTATTTTCTTATGAGTATATAGCTATCTTAAAATTCATAGTATAACATATGACTAAAACATGAGGATACATAGAACAAGGAATGAATGCTTAAACTTTCAAAGGCACAGTCTCTTTGGGGAGAAAAAAAAAATGTTCTGGAAGACAGAATCCATGTTTGCAAACAAGATGAGGACATAGACATCATATAATTCAAAGTCCACATCCACCAATTTGTACAAGATTAGCAAACTGAGCCAACATTAGTGAATTGCATTCCTTTAACTTTGATTTTTAAAAGAGCTAGAATCAAATTCATAGTTATTTTATCTTCAATATAATTTTATTTCCATTCCTGAAAGTTACCTCTATGTGTGGTATAGATTTTTGTCAATAATAATAATAATATAAGTGCATGCATGCATATATACATACATACATGTAACCATAATAATAAGTCTTGCTGTTTGCCCCAAGTCATTTTTGGGAAAAACGGTGATAATTTTCAAAACTCTTGATTTCTCTTGTGAGTTCATCAGAGTAAGAATAAGCTCATTTCCCCCATTCAAACCCTATTAATGGAGACAGAGAAAAGGCTTGATTCCTAAGTGTTCTGCTATAGGCCAGGCTGAAGATGAAAGAGCAGGCAGTAAATTCCCTCCCAACCTCGGGCCTACACTGGGTAGAGAGCTAGTTGGTTGGAATACAGGATGCTGGGACTTGACTTGGTTGAAATCCCAAGCACAATGGACATCACACAGAACTTTGAGGAATCAGACCAGCAGTGGAATTGACCACAGGGGTCGATGTAGGCTCATCAGGAAGATTTCTCTGTTTTACTTAGTCTGAAATTGAACCTAGAGAGCAGGCAGCACAGGGGCAGAGTCTACCAGGATGAATGGTAAGGCAAAGGGAGTAACATCACTTTGTCACAGCTTCCCTTTAAAAAGGCTTGACAGTTTTCCAGTTCGCAGTGGGAGCACCGTCAGAGAGCATGTGCTTGCAACACTGCTAGAAGCAGTTATGCAATGAAGGTTGACTTGAGCCCGACCAGGACACCAAATCATCAAACCTCTGCTCTCACTGTATCAGATGACAGCACCATTGAATAATCTCCTAAAACCACAAAAGGCTTTTATTTCCTTTTACACAGGTTTCTACTCTTTGGAGCTTAAATATCAAATGACAGTCACTTCCAACATATAGAATGGCCTTCTATTTTTTTTCCAACCAGGTAATGAAAAGATAAGTGGTATTCTCCACTATATCCATATTGTCTTATCACTTAAGAAACCTATAAAGCCTTTCGTTAAAGTGATTTCCAGTGAATTCTCTAAGATTGGCTTCTATCATATGATCCTATGATGTTGGGTGAATGGCAACTCGGCCATGCAGAAAAGGGTCCTTAAAAAAAAAAAAAAAAAAAAAAAAAAAAAACAAAAGATAACCAACAAAGTATGCAAATTACACTGGATTTAAACTCTTAGACCTCTAACATTTATTAACAGAGAAATAAGTTATGTGTTTTTTGGGGGTGCCTGAGTGGTTTAGTTGGTTAAGCGTCTGCCTGCAGTTCAGGTCATGAAACCAGGGTCCTGGGATCAAACCCTGCATTGAGCCTGCTTCCCCCCTCTCTCTGTCTGCCTCTCTGCCTGCTTGTGATCTCTCTTTCTCTGTCAAATAAATAAATAAAATCTTTTTTTTTAAAAAAGAAGTTATGTGTTTTTAATCTGATTCATCTTATCAATTTGTAGTATTTAACAAAGATAAATTATCAATAAAGAAAAGACAGCACTGGAAAGGAAAGAGGGAGGAATATGCTGATACAACTGATGCAAAAACTGTTTCTCATGCTCAAGAAAATGTATAAACTTGAAATAGGCCAGTTCCATCCACCAGTTCCCAGTGCTTTATTAACATATCTATGCAGTGAAGATGTTTAATGAATGGAGAAGAGTTATACTCACCTTATAAATTATTGTGAATCAGATGGTTACTTCCAAAGCAGCATTTCTCAAACAGTGTCCCAAAGGAAACTAAAGCTAACACAATAAAGGTGTTTGGAGGGAAACAAAGCTTCCATAGTCAGAATGCACATTCTGTATACTTACACAGACTGCTAAGATGCATTACTATATGGGGAGTCTATTTGACCATGGAATCATGTGTCCCTGAAATTCCTATTAAAACTCCAATGGCTTTCATGTTCCCTGAATACCAGTTGTGAAATGTTATTCTGAAGTCTAAAACAGTCCATTCTATAAATAGTTTGAAGATTCCACCTGTGATTTGTTTTCAGTAAAGGTTTGCTTGGTAAAACCTTTCCTCAAAGATAACCTCAAAGCAGATTTCTGCTCAAGTGTCTGTTAAACAACAAAAGGTCAAATTGGCAAGGTTTGAACCAATGAGGGTTTAAGGACATAGGGATGCCACTGCAGAAATGGTGAGAAAAATCCCCCATATTGGCATACTTCTCTGGACACACCTAATAAACCTCCCCTTCCCCAAACCCCCAACAAATGGCAAAACATCCACACCTGGCCACTGGTAAGACTGTGAACTTCCTGAAGGTTGACTTAGTGCTCTATCCTTTTCTGCTCTTTCATTTTCTACCCCTTACAGTATTTCCTTCTCCCACTTGAAACATATAGCTGGTCCCTCCTTGCTCATTGTCCCTTGTCAAATATCTGCTTTAGAAAGGAATCTACCAGGGCGCCTGGGTGGCTCAGTAGGTTAAAGCCTCTGCCTTTGGCTCAGGTCATGATCCCAGGGTCCTGGGATCAAGCTCCACATCAGGCTCTCTGCTCAACAGGAAGCCTGCTTCCTCCTCTCTCTCTGTCTGCTTCTCTGCCTACTTGTGATCTCCATCAGTCAAATAAATAAATAAAATCTTTGAAAAAAAAAAAAAAAGAAAGGAATCTACCATGGAAATCTCACATGACTCGAATATCCAATAAAACTTTAAACGTTACCTCTAATAAAGACATTTACATTTTAATAGGAGCAAATAAGTCAATCCCTAGTTAAAGAACACAGAAATTCTAAACTAAAAGGAATATTAGATAGAGATGAAGCTAATGGCCCAAGTTCATACAAGTAAGTTGAAACAGCATCAGACAAACATCATCAAAGTCTTTAACTTAAGACTGACCCTAAAAGACTCCATGTTAGTATTACTTTCGAAACTGTGGAAACAGAAGCCCTCTGCTCATGTTTTTCTCTTGTACATTTGAGGGGAAAGAACAGAAGTCCTTTGTCTCATAATCGTCCCACAGTCACTCTGTCCCTGTCACGGTTCCAGACACCAGGGATATATTTTGAATATAAGAGATGAAGCCCCTGCCCTGTGGACCTGATAGTCTACTGGTGAAGACAGGATAATGAGCAAACACATAAAATACATATAAAATGTAACATCAGATGGAGAGCAAGGCTATGTAGAAAATAAAGGAAGATAAAGGGAGTGGTGAAGGATATCTTGTTTTGTTTTGATTTTTTGTTTTTGTTTTTTGGAGGTTTTATTTGTTTATTTGTTTTTTTGAAGGATACTCTTTTAGATGCAGTAGTTACCAAGGTCTCCCTGAGAAGGTGAAATGTGGTAAAGTTCTGAATTATATAAAGAAGCACATGGAAAGTCCCAGGGAAAGCTCTCCCAGGTAAAGGGAACAGTGAGGGTAAAGGAATTAAGGCCAGAATGAGCTCACCCAACTAGTGAGAGACCAGGGCAAGTATCCAGCAAAGGAGGCAAAATCTGAACCTGGAGGACTCATGGGTCATGAAAAGAAGCCTGGACTTGATTTTGAGGATGATGGGGATACTTGGAGGGGTCTGGTCAAGAGAGTGATCTGATTTTAATGTGCATTTTGTTAAGGTCACTCTGATGGCATTATGAAGAAATCAGACTGGGAGACGGTATGGGAATAGAGAGGAATAGCAAATTCAGTCAGCGGACCCTAGGAGAAGAACAGAAAGGAGGTGATATCAGCCTGGACTCAGGAGCAATGGAGAGGGAAGGAGAGGAAGCTGAATTTTAGAGATACTTTCAAGGTAGGAGTTGATGGGATTTGGTCTACATCAGGCAAGGAGGCTGAGGAAAATAAAGTAATCAAGGAGTAATCTTGTATCAGAACAATTGGTGCTAAGATGGAGAATGGGAGACAGAGGCTAGTGTGAAATGGTAGAAGTGCAGAGTTCTAGTTTATGCATTTTAAAATTTGAGGTACCTCATACAATGTCTATAAAGAGAAGTTATATACAGTGTGGTTACAAGTCTAGGACAGGGGAGAGAGAACAATGTGGGAAACAGCAGAGGATGTTTGATTCAATCAATGGCACTTAAGGTTATGTGAGACCTCCTGAGGGAAAGAGAAAGATGGTGTAGAGGGAAAGATCCAAAGCCTATGTCTTGGACATGTTAGTATACATACAGCAGGAAGAGAAGGGGTACCAGCCAAAGAGACTGACAGGAAAATATCCATCAAACCAAAAGTGAAAAAAAAGAAAATAGAAACAAATAAACAAACAACAACAAAGCAAGTTTGTATGTTCCAGAAGACAAGGAAGGAAGAGGGAAGTGATTAATATCAATTATGTCAACTGCTCTTGAGTGACAGAATAAGATTGGGACTGGGGATTGGCCATTTGTTTGGGCAATATGGAATTCACTGAGGAATATGTTAGGAATAAAAGAAGTGGAAATGATCCATACAACTCTTTGTTAAGGATTTTTCTGTGAAAGGGAAGAGAGAAATAAAGTAGCCCCTGGCATGGGTGGTGGGGCAGGAAGGCTTTTTTTATTAGTGGAAAAGAATCTGGAATGTTTGTGTGTTGCTTGGGACAACCCAAAAGTGCATGCAAGGAGTATGAGAGTAGTACATAGCGGGATTTAAGCCAGGAAGTGTGCTAGGATGCGTGGATGTCAGTATCAGGGAGTCAGTGTTGAGGCAGGATGATGAGTAGGAGTGACAAAGGATATAGGCTGTGAAGATGACAGTGACAAGGACAAGGCCATTGGTGATGGCAAGGCTAGTGATTTACCCTGCAAACAGATGGCTGAAATGAGGTGGATGGAGAGGCCTATAAAGGTAAATCCATCCAAGTATGGAGAAGCCCCAGTGTTGGAGAATCATCCACAAGAACTTGAAGTTGCCACCGGTGATGACAGGTGTAAAGGTGAGGAAGAAAGTCAGCCAGCCGTATCAATCTTCAAGGAATAACCAAAGACCAACCAGGAGTCCAGTAGAAAAATGTACAGAGAACTCAGAAAATGGTAGTATCTGAGAATGTGTAATTCAAAGGAGATTGGGAATTTTAGGGTTAACAGAAGACATGGTGAGGAACCAGCAAGGAGGAGTGAAGTGAGAATTTACCTCCAACTCTGGGCCTAATGGTTCATGAAATTCAGGAGAAAAAGCAGCTTGAACATTGTAGGATATTGTAGGATGAGCAATTCCCCATGGGCCTCCAGACTTTAGGTAGAGCAGAAAGTGAATTAATTAATAATGGAACCATTATTACAGAGGAATAATGGAACCAGATTTACAATGAAGTAGAGGAAAATGTCTCAGAGTTATATGTCTCTGGATTTCTCAACCTGAGCACTATTGACATTTGAGGTCAGAAAATTCTATGTTGTGGAGACTGTCCTGTTCATTGTAAGACATTTAGCAGCATCCCAAGACCTCTACCCACTAGAAGCCAGCAGTACACACACACACACATACAACACAGAGCCAATTTTGACGAACAAAAATATCTGCAGGTATTGCCAAATGTTATCCCTAATGACTTTGGTGCCATTCCTCTTTGATCCTATTAGGCAACAAAGCGGAGCCATGCGAGAGAACAAAAATGCATCTTTGTGAGGACCTACTTTCTTCAACGAACATACATCAAACTTTCCTGTGGTCCAGTATTAACACTGTTTCAGAAGCAACTTAAAGAAGGCTACCTGAAGAAACCACTATTTGTTCCACATTTTCCATCAGCCCTAAACACTAGGGTAGATCTCCTAGTCTATTCAGTGCTTACAGCTAAAATTTCCCAAATACAAACATAAGCCAGAGAAATTACTATACAGGTCTCTACAAGGTCATATGAAAACCCACCATTGGGTTTTCTAGAAAAGACTAGCCTTACGCCTAAAATTGCTCTGCAGATTCTGTATGAAGCAGTGTGCCTCACAACTGCATTCAGTGGAATTGTGTGAATAAATGACAGTAGGACAAGCATATTGATCTTGGCAAACAGTATACTCCTGGGCCATAGGCTGGCAGAGTGCCTGATGGTTGCACCACTACAGTACTACCATTGTGTAACCTGACTCTCCCTCTGTCAACGAACTAGTCCAATCCAGAATCACTGATTTCCAAATAACAATGTAATCACCTGTAATCTATGTGTTTAAAAAAGGAGAAGCCACACACGCACAAACACAAACACAGACCAGTTCCTTGAAGTAACCAGAATGGCAACCTCTAAAACAAATAGTCTCCTTTGGGAAGCTCATTTCACCAAGGTTAACCACTGATGGGCTGGGAGGGTCCCTTTGTACACTGGGTACCCACACTCAAAGGTAAGAATTAAAAACCCATCAACAATTTGTCTAAGAGATGGTCCTCCTCAGGACCTGCTCAGAAAGGAACAGATTTCCTAGAGAGCTGTAGTTCAGAGATGAGAACTTATGGGTAGATGATCTATGTTTATGGTGAAACCATACTTCTGCCTTTCTCAATGCCTGGAATTCATTCTGTCCTCAAGATTTCATTTAAACTCACACTTCTGACTAAGGATCAAAGCCCACAAGGGCCATATCAAGTGGACTTAGATATTCTGCAAATGCATCCTTTCCCTGTTTTTGTACCTTTATCTCCTGGTTAACTGGAGGCTCATTGAGACCCAACTCTTACAAGGGTTGAGCAAGAGAAAATGACCATGAAACCTGAGAGGTCTAGGCACTGTTAATGAGCCACTCTTCAAAGAGGCATGTGGGAGGTGAAATCACCAGCTGAAGCAAGGTCTGGGAGGCTCTGTGACCTTTACAGAGCTGTGCTCTCCAGCCCTCCATTATTCCAACTGCCTGATAGTTTTCTGGATATTTCCAGCCTGGAATCTTCCAACTTTCTCCAGAAGGACATGGCCCTGTGGCCAACAATTGCAGGACACCTAGCACCACTTTTTTTTGCATCATCTCCTTTTTTAAAAGGCGTGCTTTCCAGATGAACCCATTGGCCAAACCCTCCATTCCCCCACAGGGCCTGTAGGGTGGGGAGGAGTGCCCCTCAGCTGACTTGATTCACCAGCCCTAGAACCCCTCCCCTCCCTCACCCCGTCCTGTCTTACTTCCTTTCCCTTTGTGGGAACTGGGAGGCTGGAAAGGACATTTTTCTAAAAATAACAATTCAAAGCAAAAAGAAGAACTTTTAAATCTGAAAGTAGGATTGACCCGAAGGAGGCTAATTCAATCAGGGAGCAATCTATTTGTGCAGAATTCCCAGGACACTTGAAAAGTTAACTGGGTTCCCTGACTTTGTCACCAGATTATGAGCAAGGGCATTTCTTTTTCCACCCATTTCTTCAATTAAACAATTTATCAACAAGTGCTTATTGACATCTTCTAGGAATCTAGCCCTTTGTTATGGATTTAGAATAGGAGACAGAAGGAATGGGAGACATTCATTCTTTTAACAAGACTTGAGTGCCTACTGTGTGTCAGGCCCTCAATCTACAAAGGCTAAGACTCCATCCTTGCTGAAGAACTCAGTCTAGTAGGAAGGGTACATAAATAGACCAGTTTCTCAACCTCACCACTGTTGGCATTTGGGGCCAGATGACCCCTTGTCATGGGACTGCCCATGTGTTGTAAGATGCTTTGCCACACCCCAACCTCTACCTACTAAAGCACCTTCCCCCAATTTGTCACAACCAAAAATGCCCCCCAGATATTGCCAAATGTTTTCTGGAGAACAAAATCGCTGCCCCTAGCCCCCACTGAGAAACAATGATATAGACAAATATTTGCAATATAATATAATAAATGTAGTAGCAGGGTTAGATACAAATTATGGGTATTGCACAAAAGAGAGCCTGAACTCAATCATGATTGCCTAAGAAGGAACTCAGAGGAGATGATTCTAAATAGGGCCTTGAAAAGAAAGTAGGATCTCAGTAGGTAGACAAGAAAGCCTACGGGTAGGGTGGTGCCATTCAGGCAACCCCCCCCCAAAAAAATATATATATATAGTGTGTGTGTGTGTGTGTGTGCAAAAGGCAAAAAATGACAAAAGAAGTGCAAGCACATGTAGGTATGAGAGATGGCCAGTGTGAGAGGCAGCCAAATTACTGGTGGCCTTGGTAACAGAAAATAGTCTTGCCTCTTTTCAGCTGAAAAATATGGGTATGAATGAAATATTTTAAGCAGGACTTTGATATGAATAAAGGTTTTAATTTTTTTTTAATCCCACTGACAGAAGGACATTGCCACTACTCTAAGGAAAATTGAAATCTAGCATGGAAAAAAGACACATAGGCAATGTTACTAACCATATGGTAACATCTCATACAGATACAATAAATAGAATATGTCAGAATAATCATTATTAGTATGCTAAAAAAATTAACATCTTATGAATAATATTAATGTTATTGTTAGTATTGTGGCTTTTGTTTTTAGGAAAGTAGCCTCTGGTTCTTTCACCCCCAGACTGTGGGAAGTTTTTCAAAGTCAGGATGGTGTCTGGTTTTTCTTTATGCCCTAATGCCTACTAAAGAGTCTGGCATGTTGCAGAGCCTTGATAAATATCACTGGATGAATGATACTCTAGACTAAGGGTCAGCAAGCTTTTGTAAAGAGCCACATAGTAAATAAAAAGGTTTTGTGGGCCAAGTGATCTGTGTCCCAACAATTTAGCTCTGCCATTGTTGTGTAACTGTAGCCACAGGTTGTGTGTAAATGTATGAGCAAGACTCTGTTCCAATAAAATTTCATTTATAAAAACAGGTAGCAGGATGGATTTGGCAACTTTTGCTGCAGATAAAGATATTCTCAATGTGTTAAAGATGGGCAACTACTCAGGAATATTTTCCCCAAACTAAACGTCCCCACACATACAGGGAAGGAAATCGCTTCATCCTGACCTCAGCTAAGTGATCTGCTCTTACAGACACATGTAACCAGTAGCTCTAATAAACTTAAAGTGATAGAGCACTAGAAACAAAAGATCTAAATTAATCCCCCCCCCTTTTTTTTACTGCTAAGAAAAGAAGGCTAGTTTGGTCTGATACAACACATGTGGAGGAGAAAAATCAACCCCAGTGACTTCCAGGTTCAGAATTCATGTATGTTCACTGCCTCATTCTTGTCAGAAGTAAGCGAGGGAGATAGTTTAGGATTAGAAATGAAGCATTCATGAAGCCAAGCTAAGGTGGGACGTTTGGCATTTTATCTTGCATCACACCCAGTGCCAGGGGGCTGCAGACCCAGCAGTGTCTGTACTTAACACCAAAGCCAGGGCCACTTTAGGGTTCCACAAAGTACTGGGGAAAAATGAGTGTCTAGCACCTGACTCAACCATGTACACAAGGCAAGAAAGAATCTATTGAACTTGGATTCATTGATAAGGGGTGCCTGGACACCAGCAGCCTTGACAATGGCATTCCTTTCAATAACATTGGATCCTAAGACTCAACTCAGGAGATCGTTCAGAACCTACTTACCACTAATTTGGCAAAGAGATGTCCTTGAGTACTGTAATTTGGCTCCCAGCATAGAAATGACTTTCTAGCACAATACTAGCTATAATATTGTCTGAATCTCTTTGATACTTAAAGCTCTCAGGCCAGCTTCTTGTCTTAGCCTCCCCCTCACCCCAAGATAAAGACAATATTCAGTATTTTCTGAATATTGGGGTAATATATTAAGGGCATATATATATATATATAAGGGCAAGAGGAGCTGACCTGGACAATAGTTCTTCCCAGTTTGTGCAAAAGCCCAGTGTTTCTCTCTCCCTGATGAGCCTGTCACTGCATGAATAAGCAGTGTAGTTGGAAAAACCTGTGTTCTTTATTGATTTCACTTTTTATTGTAATCTTTAGGGTGGCTCCCATTCAAAGATTCCAAAGTGGCTAGATAGACAAAACTAGAATCATGTACAAAAATACATAAAGGAACTAGGGAGATAACCAGTGCCCAAATGGTAACCAAATGTAGTTCAAGCTAGGTGAGTCATGGGTACAGTAATATTATCCCAATCTGTATGAAGGAGGGTTTCAGGAACCAAGCAAGTGGGAAACATAACAGGAATTTAGGAATCCAGTGTCAAAATCTTCCTTGAAACAATCTGAAAGAGAGAAAGGCAGAGTTAGAATTTCTATCAAGGTAAAATCCCAGGTTCATTCCACAACAGGACAACAATATAAGATGGTATCTTCCCACCTCCTGTCAATAGCTCCTGATTTGTTGAAGTGAACCACCCCATACTTAATGTCTTGGTAAATCTGGATTATCAAACCAGCACAGCCATTTTATATAAACTGCTTTACTTAAACCTACACACCCCAAACTCACACTCAAGTGAGAGATCCTTGCTAGAAGCTTAAACAAGTCAATATGGTAATCTACATTTTCATTGAAAAGGTTTTTATGGTTGGATGGCACCCTCCAAACGGAGAAGTAATAACACAAAAGACCCCCCACCATGCAGCTGCTTATGCTGTTCAAATGTGTGCAACCTCTTAGAGACATTAAGATTATTTTGAAAGTGCTAACTTAAAATAAATTTGACCTCAAGAGAGTCGCTGCTATGTTTTAATTTAGGAACTACCTGAAAACATAGACAGTGGGAGGCACCTTTTATTTTTTTGTCTCACACAATTTTTGGAATCAATAAGAATGAACTGGGCAGCTGGCAGGCTCAGACAGTAGAGCATGCAACTTTTGCTCTCGGGATCATGAGTTCAAGCCCCAAGTTGGGCATAGAGCTTATTTTAAAAAATAAATAAATAAAAATTTAAAAGATGGGTGGTGTTTCTAGTGATTCATCATATAAAATGTTACAATACCTAGCAACCTGTCTATACATTGCCATCTCCCCACCTTAGCCCCTAAAAACTCTTAGTTGTGGTATTTGTCCCAAGTTCCCAACAGGAAGCAATTTATCTCTCAGGGATGACCTAACTAAGGCAATATCTGGCAGTGTCCAGAGACATTTTTCCTTGTCAAGGCTGGGGACAAAGTTGTTACTACTCTACCTGTTCCCATGGGTACAGAGCAGGGGTGCTGCTAAACATCCTACAGTGTACAGGGCACATCCCCCAGCAAAGAATTATCTGGCCCCAAAGGCAATAAAGCTGAGGTTGAGTATGTATTTATTTGGATATGTGATTTATTTGAATATATGATTATTATAAACCACACCATGAAACCATCCCCCCCCCCCCCAAAAAAAAAGAAAGAAAACTGAGGGCCATTTTAGACTGCATTCACAGTATCTACACTAAGAGAGTTAATATTGTTCACATATGAGGCACTGGTCTCCTGTCTTGGAAAAGTGCTGCTCAGGAGTATGGAGCAGTAGGAGGATGAGAAAGCTCTCTGGACACAGTCCGTCTGTGGAAGGCCAGAACAGCTCCAAAGTCTGTCTGGATTTGGGCACTCTTTTCAGCAGAGGGCATAACATCAATTAACCTTTCTAGGAAAGACGATTGAAGATGTGAATGAGAAAGAAATCGAGGATAGACTGATGTTGCTTTGTGACCTTATGAAACTCTACAGAATACTTTAAATTCTGGAAGGGATACATTAAGCTTCCTCAGGACCAAAAAGTTGATACCAAATATAAAATAAAAGGCAGTGATTACAATACACTGGGGAGTTGTTTCTGCACATAGAAAATAATATCTAAGGTCTTGTCTGAACAATGGATCTAAAATGTTTTAATTAAAATATTTTTTATGATTATAAAAGTGATACATGTCTAGGACAATGCTGGGACTGGACCCCAGGCAGAGGTGCAGCATATGGAAGGGCTCAAGAATGAGAAGCACTTGACACCCTCAGAAGTTGGAAAACTTCAGGTAAGTTATATGCATGTGGCAAAACGCCAGGGGAGGGAGTAGTAGGATCATGAGGACTGAGCCTGCCTAATCTGACAGCAGGAACATTTGCCTGCTGCTTGAACAGTCCTCACAATGGCTCATCTGAGACCACTGACAGTGGTTCTGTGAATGCACCAGTACCCAAAAATGCAATCAGGGTACCCAGATCAACATTGCAAACTCACTCAAAGTCACTCAAAGTCTTCATCTCCCGCCTTGAAGTCTGGGCTGGGTTATTTCTCAATCACCTTGGTTCTCCTCATTTGGGCATGAAGATAGTTCTTCTTGATGGAAAATATAGGAACAAAAAATAGAGTCGAGAGCTGTTTTTCTCCTTTCCCTCTGTCAGCACACCACCTGCCTTAAGCAGGCGCCTGGGCCTCCTCATTCTTCTCTTCCCTCCAAACCAGTACCTGCTGAAGATACTTTGGATTCAGCTCTGCCCCTTTTGTAGGTCTCACTACCTTAGGGACTTGGCCTTCCTGACTCCTCCTGATCTGTGCCTCTTCTTTGCCTTCATCTTTGGGGATAAACATCCTCTTCCACATTTAAACATTCTTTTTCTACCAAGCCCATCAGAAAATTCCTAGTCTAGTCCCTTTAGGTTTCTTCATGTGTTAGAGGAGAGCACACATCCTTGGACAAGGGGGCAGGGCTTACTGTCTCTGAGCTCATTCCTCCCTTTCCATGACCTACTACCTTCTCACCTCCTTGAAGGTCAGACTGCCAAAATCTACACCTGGCAAGGCTGTACCCATTAACCCAAGCCCATTCACTCCATTTGCAGACCCATTTTTGTTTGTCACAGCTGGGGAGGAAAGTGTTACTGGCATTGAGTGGGTAGAGAGCAGGAAGGCCACTGAATATCCTACAGTGTACAGAACTCCTCCCCCCAGCAAAAGGTTATCTGGGCCTAAAGTCAATAAAGCTGAGGTTGAGACCGGAAAGGAAGGAGTATCCAAAACTGGAATCATGTACAAAAATACATAAAGGAACTAGGGAGATAACCAGTGCCCAAATGGTAACCAAATGTAGTTCAAGCTAGGTGAGTCATGGGTACAGTAATATTATCCCAATCTGTATGAAGGAGGGTTTCAGGAACCAAGCAAGGAATGATTCTGTGTCCCATGGGGGAAACCAGTAAGTGTTAAGGAAAGTTAGATTTGTGTGGGGGGTGGGGAGCAAGGGGAAGGGCAGCTTTGCAGGCCCAGGTTTAAGGCTCTATCTGACACAGACAGAGTTATTAAAATTATCAGAATGGAAAGGGACGCCTGGATGGCTCGGTTGGTTAAGCATATGCCCTCGGCTCAGGTCATAATCCCAGGGTCCTGGGATCACGTTCACATGGGGGTCCTTGCTTAGCGGGGAGTCTGCTTCTCCCTCTGTCTCTGTCCCCCCTTGTGCTAGCTTGTTCTCGCTCGCTCGCTCGCTCTCTGACAAATTAATAAATACAATCTTTCAAAAAATTATCAGGGTAGGAGAAGGGGAAAATTTTCCTACTACCAGGAATTTGAGTCAAAATTACCTCAATCACCCCATGACTGTGGCCATAAAAAGCACTCCCAATATTCTTTAATGTTTCTGTGATTCCTGAGAAGGTTATGTCCCACAGATACCTCAGCCTCTAGTTCCTTCATATCCTGAAAAGAGGCTTATCATACATCCTAATCTCACAACATCGAGAGCTCTCCCCTATGCCCAAAGAAATCCATTGATCAGATCAGGACTTACATGTGTAGAAACCATGCAGACATTTCTGTGGAGTCACTGAAAATCCCCAAGCATGATCTGCCTCTCACTGCCTCCTTGCTCCCTCTCCACTAGCCGTCTCCCATCAGCATCTCCTCCAATCTTTACAGGACCCTCTGGAAGCTCCAAATTCTTCTTCTTCATTCAGAACAGCTTTGAGAGATAACTCCTTGATTTTGAGAGCTGGTCAGTACCAGCTCTGTGACATTGGCCTAGTTACTTACCCTCTCTTAATCTCAGTCCCTCTAACTATAAAATGGGAATTTTCAAAAATGAAAAAGCAAACTACAAATAAGAATGTGGTTTTTTTTTTCTCCTAGAGAAAATTAAAAATTAAAAAGCAAAACAAAAAAATGGAAATTTTCATAATACCCACTCTGAGGTTGATGAAAACTTCTAAAAATGCTAGCACAGCATCAGGCACATAGTAAGCACTCAGTGAATGTAAGCCATTATTATCCTTAATATGAGTTCCTAAAGCCATGTGTTCTTGACAACCATTACCCATCCTAAAGGCCAAGGAAATTGCTTTTCCAAGTGAGTAAAGAAATATTTCTCTACTTGTTACCTGGAGAATGAGGAACCCTCACAATACCTGACAAGGCACTGAAAATTTAAATTAACTCGGTTTCTATGTGTGTGTGTCTCTCTCCCTCTTCCTCTGTCCCTCCTTCCTTCCTTCACTCTTTCCCTCTGTCTCCCACCATACCTCTCTCTCTCTCAATCTCACTCTCTTTCTCTCTCTCAATCTCTCTTCCTCCTCCTCCCTCCTTCTTTCTCTCTCTCTCTCCAGCTCTTTCTCACCACCCACCCCCCGTCTGCCTTTCTCTGTCCCCTCTTTCACTCTCTCTCTGGCAGATCATTCTCTTACCTTGGGACTGGACTCCTCGTTTCCATGTACCTACAACAGCAGCTCCCCCAGGTCCTTGATGCTGTGCCATCTGGGCTTAGCTTTGCTCTTCTTTTGGCAACCTTGCCAACACTGTCTGATGAAGACCCCAGGCTGCTTCTTCAAAGTCCCAAGGCTAAACACGTGACTCAGTTTAAATGAGGTGTCCACACTTGGTCTGCTTAGCTGTGGCAAAAGGACAGGACAATCTAACACAACATGGCCCTGAACCTACCAGTTAGCAGAGAAATGGGAATGTATGCAAGCAAAGGATGTGGCTGACAACCCACTTACATTTATCAAAACAAGAGTCCTGGTCCAAGATGACATGTGCCTGCTGGGCACACAGAGCTGGGCTCTAGAGGAAGCCACCCCAGGCTTCAGTGACATATCAGCCTCTGGGTTTCCCCAGTGGTTCTGAGTTTACACATATTCTCCTGCCATGTCCAGAACTGGATCAGGCACTGAGAGGTCAAAACCTAGTGCAAGACATCAGTGCCATTCACTAAACAGGCAAGCATGTGAAAGGAAGGAAGGCTTTTAACCTTCAAACCAAAGTGTGTCACCCCTTTAGAATTCCTTCCTCTCTAGCATTTCCCAAACAATATTTGAAGAAGGACAGATATCCTTGAGTCATCTCCAAGTGTTTCTCAACTCACTTCCTTTAAAGGACCCATTCACAGAAAGGCTTCAAAATCCCTGTAAGGTCTATCTTCTTGTGCACATTAGCACATTAGCACACAAAAGTTCTGAAAAGTCTGCAGGAACAAACCCAGCATTGTCAAACTATTTTTGATGAAAGAACTATTTTCTTAAAAGATTTTCTTTATTTATCTGAAAGAGAGAGAGAGCATGAGAGGGGGGGAGGTCAGTAGGAGAAGCAGACTCTCCGCTGAACAGGGTGCCCAATGATGGACTCAATTTTAGGACTCCAGGATTATGATCTGAGCCATAGGCAGTTGCTTAACCAGCTGAGCAACCCAGGTACCCCCAAGAAATCTTTTTTAAATAGAACATCTATTAACATCAAATAACATAACAGTTTGGGTAAAGCTACCCAATAGTGTTCAGTTTTATTCTGCCTTCTTCTGAGGGGCTGATTATGTTCCTATATAATCCACCTTAATATACTGTAAGCTTTGAGGGCACAGAACACTGACTCTTACCTGGCTTTGCTTCCCTGCACTGCTTGGCTTCTCCAGCAAAACCCATTGCAGACTGTACCTCCTTCTTTGAACTCCCTCTTCCATCTCACTTGGCTTTTACCTTCAGTGGCTTCATATCTTACTCCATACTCTGATATTCTGCCCCCAAATTTATTCCTCACCATCTCCTTTTCTCCTTGAGAAACAGGGTGCACACATCGTCCAACAGCTGCCCCATCTACATGTTCTCTCACTCCTGCTTTGGTCCTGCAGCTCCCTATTCACTGATCATGTAATGGGCCCCTATTCTGGCAGGGATATGCCCCTGGGATTGGGGGTATAAGGAGGAATGAGCCTCATTCCTTATGAGTTCCCAGTCTGAACAGGGTGTCAGGATATGTAAACATTAAGGACAGTGTGACTGGTGACGGATAAAGATCCACAGGCTGCCAGGAGCAAACAGAAAAGGGAAGCATGAGCCAGCCTGGAAGGATGAGGGAAACCCAGCTGATTGAGAGGAGGCCTGGGGTGAATGAAGCCTCAAACAAATAGTAGGAAGGGAGTAGGGCTCCAGTGTAAGGGAGGCAGCTGAAGCAGTCCAGTCAATGTACACGGAAAACCAAGAGCAGTTTGATGTTGCTGCAGTCCCATATTGGATGCAGGGAGGAGTAGAGAGGAGCCCTAAAAGACTGGCCCGGGTAGGGTCTTGTCAGACGCAATGAGGACTCTGCACTTGTTGGTATAGATTGTGAGCTCCACTGGTGGGTTTACTCACACTGGTGACTTCTCTAGTGCATATCTTAGATCACTTGTGCAGCTGGGTCAAGCCAGGTGGTGAATCCAGAGGGAAACCAAATCCTGAGCAGATGGGGAGAAGAGACAGGACAATGGATATTTATGAGGGAAATCAGTTGTACTTCACTGAGCTTCTCTAACTGGATGCTGCCTGTCATGCCTCATTGTTTATTTACTCAGAATCACCATCTTTTCACCCAAACATCTCTCCCCATCTGTTTTCCCATTTTTCTTTGTTTTTTCAAGTCTCCAGGCCAAGAACCTTAAGGCTACTTTTGATTCCTCCTTTTCCATGTCCCATTAGTCCTTCCTTCATCCATGTCCTCCGTCTCTGTCCCTCCCTCTCCATCCAGTGGCCTCCTCCCTAGCCCAGCCTGCAGCATACTGGAATATTGGTCCTGTAGTCTCCTGTTAGGCCCCCTTGTCAGCATCCCCACTATAAGTCACTCTCAAAGCAATGACACACATTTTTCTTTTGCCTTGCATGACATGGCCCTTAGACATATTTACACTTCTCTCTCCGTAAATCTTTGATTTCAGCCAAACCCATCTTCTCAGTTCCCCACCCCTGCAATTGTACTGTTTCCCTATCCAGAGCGCTGTCCTCTCTCTCTGCTTGGACCTGAAGCCTAACCCATTGCCACCTTCTTGGGAAGACTTTCCTCTGAACAGTTGTATCTGTACCTTCTGCTCCTTCTTCTTGGACCCTGACCATGTACTTTCCATGTACTTTCCTGAAATTTACCTCTATGTTTAGGTCTTATTTTGCCAGCTAAACAGTAAACCCTGAAAGAAGAGAGAGTTTATTCTTCGTTTTGGCCCCTCTTCCTCTAATATACACAGAAGGGGCATATTAATGTTGCTGATAAGAGACTTTATGCTCTTACTCACTCTACGGTCCACTATTAGCCAACCATGCTCTCCCATGAGTGGAGTGATTTTCTGAGATTCCAACAGTGGGGAAGTGACTCGGGCAATAGGGAGAATCTGGATCATTGACTTTTTCTATAATCTCTGTAAGTACTAGAATTTTTAGTTCTCTAATTTGCTACAAAATAACCCAAACCTGATCCAACAAATAGCAGCTCTCAGGAGATTATAGACTGTGAGGTACTGTGTTCTGAGTGTGTTCTAAAATCATGATAAAACTTAGTGAAGATTTTTCTACCTTGCTCTTGACTGTCTTCTGATAGGCAACCAAAAGAAAAGACCCAGATTCAAATCTTCCCTTCATCTTCAAGTGAACTTATTAGGAAGAGCTGAAGTGTGTCTCTTCACAGAGCTGCAAAACCACAAAGATGTCAACTTACAGGCTCTGAGTGGGAGGCTTCTCCCTGAAGAGTTTGCACTTTTAATGCAATTGATGGGTTCTGTTACTCTACCAAGAGGAGTTGAAACACTAGTGGAGGCCAGTTAGGGCAGAGATTTGTGAGAACGTCTTCTTCACCTCCGAGGATACTTCTGCAGGAGCAGACGAAATTCAAACCTGTCCCTTGAGGTCTTCTGGTCTATCTTCCTACCCAACATGCCATATGCAATTGGTAATTTACAAATAAATCTGATCCACAAAAAACAAACAAACAAACAAAAAACAGTACTCTAAACAACACTGGAAATGACCACGTCCATTTTGTACCACACCACCAATTCCCAGCATGGTATGTCTTCCAAATGAGAAAGAGGCCATATATGAAAACAACCAATATAAATAACTATAGCTTTTACAACTTTAACCTAAAACATAAGTAACTTTTAAAAAGTAGCAATTGTTTTAAATAAAGTCCTTAGAAATATATATATGTATAATAGTCTTTGTAAAAAATCTCATTATTTTCAAAGCAAATGTTTCATGCAAAGGAAATAGCAGTGTTGAGCTGGAAGGTGGAATTTCATTGGGAAAATCTGAATCCAAATAGAAGAAAGCTATTACCCTAATGTGAATGATTCACTTATTAAGAAGCAGGAAGCTTATTCATAAGAGGAGAACATCTATTCATTGCTCACTGACTTAATGATATTCATATTATTCCTTGTAGTTCTACAATTAACCTTTAGTCATGCCATTTTTTCTTACATAAGAATTACCTAGATCATATATAAAACTTGTGTATATATGCATGGTCTTTGATCTAGAGCACCCATCCACACAGGACTAATAACATATGATTGTGAAATTCTAAGGAAGGCTGGAATTCTCTGTGATGTTGGAGACATAAGATCATTACATTTTGGTGTTGTTATTCTGAGCGGTAGTGCTTTCAGTTTAATTATTGGTGGCAAATCTCTTAGCTGAGTGATTCTTTTAAGGATGACTGTTATATTAAGACAAATGGATCTATTCCTAGGCCTGGTACGTACAGTATGTAAAAAGTCTGAACATTTAATCAAATTGTATGGTTAATCCTCTAATTGCCCACTGAGAAACTGTTTCAGGAATAATTATAGTACCCGGTCCTATTCATATGCATTGCTAATCCTTTTAAAAATCTTATGAAGCTATTTGCCTCAACAATACCCTGAGGCTGAAGTTGTTATGAGTTTGATAGACATTTGCTGTAAATTACTGCCTTGGACACACACACACACACACACACACACACACACACACACATTTCCTGCCCACTGAATTTTAAGTAAGTGTAAACTCATGAATTTTTACCTCAGCACTTCATATATGTCACTTTTTTCCCAGAGGAGTGGGGAGTCAACACTAGTAAAGATCAACTAGACTGAGGAAAATGCACACTCTTCCCATGCCTCTTAGCCTAGCTAAATTCTTTTACCCCTGAATTTAGAGGTCAATGCTAAAGACCCAAAATGAAGTCAGACCGTCTCCTTTCTGCTCTCCTGGTGAGCTGGGCCTCCTTCTTCCAAGCAAGTACCAACTGCTGGTGTTTTAGGGAAGTGAATAAGGCTTGATTCTATTTGCAAGGGACTTGCAGGTGTATAACTACAAAATGGTAAGGTCTCTATTAATCTTCAAACAGTGGAGGCCAAAGAATGGGCTGGACCTGAAGAAATCTGGGACGGTTTCAGAGAGAGGGTGAGCAAAAGCAGGAATAATTTAGGCCACTTTCCAAAGAATCTCCCATGGGCTGCCTATCAGAATAGGCAGCTAACCATGATTATTGTTTTAAACCAAGTGGAATAAGCAGGTATAAATTATGTGAGTCTTTAATACAAAAAAAAAAAAAAAAAAAAAGGACAGAACTGGTCAGCTCCAGTTAAAAAAAAAAAAATTATGGCATTTTTTAAACCCGCACCCCCTTAATTTTTCATTTTTGGTTCTTACCATAAACAGTCTCCTCTCCTCCAAAGCCCATACAACCAGATGGACTAAGAGAAGCCAAGACCTAAATCAAGGACAGGAGAACATAAGAAAGGGGGAGTGGGAAGCAGAGCTAGCCACCACCAACAGGGAACAAAGTCAGAACCTGGTTTTTGGGCTTTAATGACTCTGTAGTTAGTGTGTCTGTGAGAGAGAAACTGTGGTTATATAATATAGGATAGAGGGCATCAGGGAAAAATTATTCTTTCTTCTGTTGACATAAGACAGTAAAGGGAAGAAAAGAACTTAATTTTGCACTCTAATATGTACATATTAATTGTAGTCTCATGTGAGAATTGATTGTCTCTCGTGGATAACTATCCTAAGCATAATAACTATTAGGTATGACAGTACATGTCACATTAAATTTGTTTTAAGTTTTGGCATCACAATTCCGGACTTCAAGCTCTATTACAAAGCTGTCATCATCAAGACAGCATGGTACTGGCACAAAAACAGACACATAGATCAATGGAACAGAATAGAGAGCCCAGAAATAGACCCTCAAATCTATGGTCAACTAATCTTCGACAAAGCAGGAAAGAATGTCCAATGGAAAAAAGACAGCCTTTTCAATAAATGGTGCTGGGAAAATTGGACAGCCACATGCAGAAAAATGAAATTGGACCATTTCCTTACACCACACACAAAAATAGACTCCAAATGGATGAAGGACCTCAATGTGCGAAAGGAATCCATCAAAATCCTTGAGGAGAACACAGGCAGCAACCTCTTCGACCTCTGCTGCAGCAACATCTTCCTAGGAACAACGCAAAAGGCAAGGGAAGCAAGGGAAAAAATGAACTATTGGGATTTCATCAAGATCAAAAGCTTTTGCACAGCAAAGGAAACAGTTAACAAAATCAAAAGACAACTGACAGAATGGGAGAAGATATTTGCAAACGACATATCAGATAAAGGACTAGTGTCCAGAATCTATTTTATTTAAATACTAAGTCTTATTCTTGTTGTTCAATCTTCTTTTGCCTTATTAACATGCTTATCTGTTCATAACTCTAAAAACACAGAGGTAACATCAGTTCAGCCCAATTGGATGACACCTCCAGTATGTTCTTTCTCTCCTTTTCTCCAGTCCCTCACCATTTCCATTCTCTAGGAGAATGACAATACGTGTAATGAATAGGATAGTAGGGTAAATTGTTTTAAAGATCTAAAAGAATACAAAAAAACTAATATTATGTCACATATAGATATTAAGAAAAGTTCACTAGGAATTATACAACAGATGTTTTATCAGACTAAATGACTTCTGTAACATCTCACACAATATCAAACAAACAAACAAAAGGTTCACAAGATTACAACTCCATTAACTAACTGAATAATCCCAGAGCAGGAGGAGAAAAAAAAAAAAAAAAAAAAAAAAAAAAAAAAAAAAAAAAAAAAAAACAGAAAGTATGAGGGGATCCCCAAATCCTCTGAAAGTACGAAGGGATCCCAAATCATCCCTGACATTGACCCTATAATGTATGTTTTTGTGTGATGGATGCTAATATAATGAAAGTCATCCAATTTTTTCCCCACTTCACAGCTCAAACAACTGTTTGAATATCATAGTTTTTAATCCAGTGCATTATGCTAGATAAGGGCTGAAGGTGCTTCAGGGGAAGGACAGGCATCCCAGGAGTCTTCAGGAGGCATTTGGAATGGCCATATGGAAGAGACACTGGCATCACATTGTTCAATTTCAACTCAACTAGCCACTTCTTTCACTCCAAAAAACAACAACAACAGGAACAACACCCCAAAATACAAAAATCAGTGGCCAAAAAGTTCAAGTGCAATTATATGAACACCAAAACATAGTCATAAAAACTCAGAAGCCCCTGGTTTTAATGAGATACCAGGGAGCTGGTAACCTTTATTTGGCATCAAACATGAACTTCCATGCCATGCTTCAAACATGTACACCTCATCATATAATAAAGACCAAATATCAAATCACAAAAACTAAGCTATTACTTGAGAAGTTGCTGCTTACCCACTCAGGGCTTTTATCTGTGGGTGGAAGGATGGGGTCACATGGCTTTAACTGGGAAGACAGGAGGAGCACTGGGAAGTTAATGGGCTTTGGAGCCTGAAGGCCAGAGCTAATTCTCAGCTCTGCTTACTTACTAATTTTGTAACCTTGGGCAGGTTACTCAGACTCAACTTACTCATCTACAAAATGGAAGTAATCACAGTGTTCTGTCCTGATAAGGTTGTTGTGAGGTTTTACACCTAAAGTGACACATAGTTTCATATGAGTTTCCTCCCTCCCACTTACATGAGATTCAAGCAAGTCTCTCTCTTCTAATTTTTCTTGTTTTTAAATGAGAATCAGTAAAAACTGCTACCATGTTCTGCCCATAGATGCCATGAAAGCAATTATACAATTGTTTCTGTAATTCATAAACATTTATCTTCTAAGAGTGAGGAATTACTTATTATCTTCTTATTATCTTATTAGAATTATCTTCTAAGAGTGAGGCATGTGATTTCCTCCCCAAAATAACAGAAACTTATTCTTCTACCTACACTTACCCACTTGTGATAAGAACATTATTACGGCCATGTTGCTGGATAGAAAATTGCTATTTAAAGCTAATGAAATAGAGAAACATCTGTTTCTGTGTTCGGTTAAATTACCAAAGTTCCCATTTCTATTGTAGAAACTCACCTGTGATAGCAGCCTCCAAGATAGGCCTCAAAGGCCCCCCATCTTTTTCTAGTCCTCTCCTATGCTATGCAGGACGTAATCTGTAAACCAATAGAATATGGCAGAAGTAACGGTAAAAAGCCCTCAGGGTCTGTCTTCTATCTTGAACCACTGCTTGGAGAAAAGCAGCGCCCCCATCCTGAGGATATGCAGGCAAACTTTGCAGATGTCCACAGGACAAAGAGCTGAAATCCCAGCCAACAGGAAGAGACACCTGCTAACAACCACATGAAGTGAATTCTCCTTCAGTTGAGCATTTAGATGACTACATCCCTGGCTTGACTATATCTTGATGATAGAGCCTGAGCTAGAACCCCCTAGCTAAGCACTCCTGGATTCCTGGCCCACTGAAACTGTGATATAATAAGTGTTTGTTGTCTTAAGTTGCTAAGTTTGGGATAATTTGTTACTCAGTGGTAGGTAACTAATATATTACTCAATCAAAACATACAATCATACACATACATATATGTGTACACACATATTCATTAGGAAATCCTTAGCATGCTACTTCAACCTAATAATTATATTGTATTCTGGACTCCGGCCCTACAGTTGTTTATACAGAGGTACCATAATAATGATCCCTTTTCGTTCTTCAGTCAAAAGACTTTAGTCGCTAGTGTCCAAGATGTACTCATCTCACAACAAATTCCATCATACATCAAAAATCAATTCAGGTTGAAGATAAGAGTTCCTCTTGGCTTCCATATCTTTATCAAAAGAAGGACAAATATAAAGGAAAGTATTTGGCCTACTAAATATAAAAGGCCTCATTAGACTTTTTCCACGGAATGAAAAGAGAATCCAAATTTTACAACCTCTAGAAAATTTGCTAAGAATGGTCAGGAATCAGTGAATGCTTGGTGCATTGTCTGTGATTGAAAAGATTTTTCTGAAACATTTATAATATGGGTTATTATCAAAAATAAATCAAAGAAAAAATGGACAATTTATGCATATAGTAATTGTTATGTTTTGAAATACATAGATTTTGTAAGAATCTAAAGATATTGACTAGTCAATTAGCCATCAGAAAGGATGAACACTTACCATTTACATCAATGTGGATGGAACTAGAGGGGATTATGCTGAGCAAAATAAGTCAATCAGAGAAAGATAATTATCATATGGTTTTACTTATATGTGGAATATAAGAAACAGGGCAGAGGATCATAGGAGAAGGGAGGGACACCTGAATGGAAAGTCATCAGAGAGGGAAAAAAACCACAAGACACTCTTAACTATAGGAAACAAACTGAGAGTTGCTGGAGGGGAGGTGGGTGGAGGGATAATTGGGTGACGGGCATTAAGTGGGGGGCACATGATGTGGTGAGCATTAGGTGTCATATGTGAGTGATGGATTGTTGAATACTACATCTGAAACTAATGACATATTGTATGTTGGCTAATTGAATTTAAATTTTGAAAAGGAAGGGAAAAAAAGACATGATATTCAGTATTTATGTAAAACACATATATAATAAGTACATTTATGAAAGATTTATTTAAAAGATTAAGCCTCAGATCTGTCATGACCTATTAAATTCTACATCCATCATTTAGTTAATCCCCAAATTCTTTGCCATCATCACAAGACGAAACACCTTTGATCAACAAAATGATTTGTTTATTTATGTAAAATGAATCATGAAGTAAAACTTTATTTCTGGTTTAGACTATGAAATTCATTAAGTGAGTAATGCTGTAGTGAAATACAGTGCTCTACATATTAGTGGTAATGACATTAACTAAAAATGTTGGAGGCAGACAAAATGTAGAATACGTAAGTGTACTGTAACTGGTTAAATTTTTTTTTTTTTT
>NC_081561.1:1574708-1591519 GCF_022355385.1 Mustela nigripes
GGATTTTCAGGTGTTTGCAATCTTTAGATAAGCTATCTAGCTGATCTCTGGCTAGCTGAAGCAGTCTCAGCTTGCTACTTCTCCGCCATCTTGACTCCTCCCCCCTGGTTAAATTTTTTTTTAAGATTTTATTTATTTATTTGACAGACAGAGATCACAAGTAGGCAGAGAGGCAGGCAGAGAGAGAGAGGAAGGGAAGCAGGCTCCCGGCTGAGCAGAGCTCCCGATGCGGGGCTCAATCTCAGGACCCTGGGACCATGACCTGAGCCGAAGGAAGAGGCTTAACCCACTGAGCCACCCAGGAGCCCCTAACTTGTTAAATTCTCAAGAGCTGGTCTGCAATTTGAGTTATTAAAGCTGTTTTCAAACAAGTCTGGCATGCTTTATTCTGGACTTCAGTGTATTATATAATGAAAACCTCCATTGTAATTCTATTCATAAAGCAGAGCATTGCTTATGGACCTTTAGGAAGGAAAGTGGGCTTGAAGAAATGTGGTATTATTCTTTGGACTCAGGGAAAAAAAAAAAAACAAAAAAAAAAAAACCCAGACCCAGCATCATCAAATCAGCCAAGAACAAGAACTTTCTGCAACCTACAGCAGTTAAAGTTCATACCTGAACACTTAGAAATTTCCTGAAATTCCAGCTCCTTTTCAATTCAAACTTGAATCCACAGAATCCAATGAAGATAAAACACTTCGGAATGTCTCAAAACTCAGGAACTCAAAGTAATTAAAACTAAAACCACTAAAAGTGTATCATTTAAATATATGTACAAAAAGGATTTGGCAATTTTTAACATTCATTAATGGTTTTTTATATTTTATTTTTTAATTAGTAACATATAATGTATTATTTGTTTCAGGGGTATAGGTCTGTGATGCATCAGTCTTACATAATTCACAGCACTCACCATAGCACATACCCTCCCCAATGTCCATCACCCAGCCACCCTATCCCTCCTACCCTTCTCCCCTCCAGCAACCCTCAGTTTGTTTCCTGAGATTAAGAGCCTCTTATGGTTTGTCTCCCTCTCTGGTTTCATCTTGTTTCATTAATGATTTTTTAATAACTTAACAAAATTGTATAGAAGGGTATTTATTCAAACCAACAAGAGGACCTATAAACAAAACCTAATGTGAAATATAAAATGTTTTGTTTTGCTCCTAAAACAGAGAATAAAGCAAAGAGTCTACTCTCACCATTCTATTCAAAATTGCACTTAAAGTCTTAGCCATCATAATAAGGTAAGAAAAAGAAATAAAAGCCACGAAGACTAAAAAGGAATAAGCAAAACTCTCTATTTGCAGATGACATGATGGTTCATTTAGAAAATCCTATGAAATGTATAATACAATGACTAAAATTTATATGAGTATTTATTGAAGTTTCAGGATTAAAAGATTAATATAAAAATTGATTATATTTTTAACACTAACATAAACCATTGGAAAAGAAATCTTTTGAATTTCATTCACATAGCACAAAAAGACATAATACTTAGGGATAATTTAACAAACAAAAACTATAAAAATATCGCTGAGAGGGGCACCTGGGTGGCTCAGTGGGTTAAGCCGCTGCCTTCAGCTCAGGTCATGATCTCAGGGTGCTGGGATCAAGTCCCGCATCAGGCACTCTGCTCAGCAGGGAGCCTGCTTCCTCCTCTCCCTCTGCCTGCCTCTCTGCCTACTTGTGATCTCTCTCTGTCAAATAAATAAATAAACCATTTGCGACAACATGGATGGAACTAGAGCGTATCATGCTTAGCGAAATAAGTCAAGTGGAGAAAGACAACTATCATATGATCTCCCTGATATGAGGAAGTGGTGATGCAACATGGGGGCTTAAGTGGGTACGAGAAGAATAAATGAAAGAAGATGGGATTGGGAGGGAGACAAACCATAAGTGACTCTTAATCTCACAAAACAAACTGAGGGTTGGTATTATGGACATTGGGGAGGGTATGTGTTTTGGTGAGTGCTGTGAAGTGTGTAAACCTGGTGATTCACAGACCTGTACCCCTGGGGATAAAAATATATGTTTATAAAAAATAAAAAATTATATTAAAAAATATATATATATATCGCTGAGAAAAAGAAAAACTACATAAATGGAAACATTCATGCTTCATTTATGGATTAAAAGACTTAACATAATTAAGATACCAGTTCTCCCCAAATTGAGCTACAGAATCAAGGCAATAACCTCAGTAGGTTTTTTGTGGAAATTAACAATGATTCTAAAATTTCTATAGAAATTCAGAAAACTTAGACTACCCAAAGCAATCTTGAGAAGGGAAAACAAGTTGAAGGACTTACACTATCTGACTTTAAGATATACTATCAAGCTACAGTAATCAAGAGAGTGCAGTATTAGCATAAGGACTGAAAGTAGATGAATGACACAGAATAGAGAACCTCAAAATATACTCATACTTATAAGATCATTTGATTTTTCTCTAAAGGGACTATATCAATTGAATGGAAAAAAAATAATCTTTGAAATAAATGGTACTATAATAACTTGATGTCTGTGGGGAAAAAATGCACTTTGACACCTATCTACCCCATACACACAAATTAATCTGAGATGGATCACCAATGAAAATATAAAAGCTAAAACTGTAAGTCTTTTAAAAGAGAGCATGATAGAAAGCATAAGACTATCTGAAACTTTGGGTAAGCAAAGCTTTTTTCAGATGAGATACAGAAAACAATAATAATAAAATTAATTTGGCTTTACAAAATTTAAAACTTTTGTTCATCAAAAGATATTAAGAAAATGAATAGTTTGGGGCACTGGGTGGTATAGTCAATTAAGCATCTGACTCTTGGTTTCGGTTTAAATCTTGATCTCAGGAGATCTCAGCAAAGTCTGCTTAAGACTCTCTCTCCCTCATCCTCTACCCCTCCCACCTTGCCCCCCCCCCACTCAAATAAATAAATAAAATTTTAAAAAAATAAAAGAAGGGCGCCTGGGTGGCTCAGTGGGTTAAGCCGCTGCCTTCGGCTCAGGTCATGATCTCAGAGTCCTGGGATCGAGTCCCGCATCGGGCTCTCTGCTCAGCAGGGAGCCTGCTTCCCTCTCCTCTCTCTCTGGCTGCCTCTCCGTCTACTTGTGATTTCTCTCTGTCAAATTAATAAATAAAAAAATCTTTAAAAAAAAAAAGAAAAGAAAATGAATAGACAAGGCACAGATGGAAGAAAAAAATTGCAAAACATATATTTTGGTTATATGAAGAATCCCTAAAACTCAATAAAAAGAAAAATAAAAGAAAGAGATTTCAACATTTCACAAAAGAATAAATATACAATGAGAAAATGTTAAACATCACTAGTCATCAGGAAATGCAATTAAAACTATTATGAAATACCACTATGGACTAACTAGAAGATATAGAACTGAGAAAAGATTGACAATGCTAAATATTGGTGAGGATTTGAAGCAATCAGGGAGAAGTATAAAATGGCATGGTCACTTTGAAAAGAGGATCTTGCCATTTCTTAAACTAAACATGCATCTACACAGAAATTCCACTTGTAGGTGATTTACCCAACAAAAATGAAGGCATATTTCTACCAAAAGACCTGTATGAGAATGTTTATAATGGCTCTATTTATAAAAATAGCCAAAAAGTGAGATCAGCCCAGGTGTCCATCTGTCGGAGAATGGATAAAGTAATTGCTGTATTCATCCAATAGACCACTATTTAGGGACTTAAAAAGAAAATGAACTTCTGATATGTACCATGACACACATGAATCTTAAAACCATTTTGCTAAGTGAAAAATGGCTTACACAGAGCAAATGATGCATTATTCTATGTATACAAAGTTCTACAACAAGAACACTTCATCTGAGGATGCTGGAGGTGGAGCTTGGTAGGTGTGATGGAACTTTTTTGGGCAATGGTTGTAATGCTCTATGTTTTGATAGGGATAAGCACTTCTGTCAAAACCCAGAGAACAGTACATTTAGGTTTGCTTTTCACTTTTTCTAAATTTTATCTCAAAAGAGAATAACCTGTAAATGAATAACAACCTATCTTAAGACTAAGAAGTTATGAGAAAAATGATACTCTTGAAATGCACTAAAATGTAAGATGGTTTGACAGATGGATCAAGGAATGGATAGATGACAGGCATGTTGTAAATCTAATAAGCTTGTTTGTCTGGATACATAGACTCTGTGTGGTGAATATATGACTCTTCACTGTGAATTTGATTCAACTTTTCTCTGTGTTTTAAACTTTCAAAATACTGTGTTGGAAAAAAATTTCTCCGAGTCCATAATTTCCTAGTAACTACATATTTTAGCTTCAAATTTTTACCCAGGGTTTGGCTTCTTCTTTTGCCTGCCAACAGAACATCTTTATGTTCTGAAATGAAATGATAGCCAGACAAGGCCTAACCCTATGTGTCTATACCAGCCAGAGGGCCCAGCAAAACTGTCAAGCTTAGGCCAGACGAAGCTCAGAGTCTCACAGAACTTTCTAGTACTGTCGTACATGAAGAAACAAGTTACCAGTTTTACCTAATAATTTATAGAAAGGAAATACATGAGAAACCACAGAATTTATCATTTAGAGGTCAAACACAATTAAAAAACAATTGTGAACCAAGTTTTAACTAAGATAAAATTAAGAATATTTGAGGCAACTAACAAAACTTTAAATTATCACAAATCTGAGTAAGTGGACAAATTTTGTAACAAATACTTTTAAAAACCTTCTAAGTGTACTAGTTCAGTAAAGGATACAGAAGAAGAAAAATTTGACTAGGTATTTGAAATGAACTTACACAAAACAACTAAGCGACACTGAATATTAATGTGTGAGATAGAGATTCGGATTTCTGTAACAGGAAACCTCACGATAGATGGAAACAGTCCGAAGGTAAGTAGGATTTAGCCCTACTGAAAATAGCTTACTAATATTAGTAGTGTAGAGCCCAGATTCGTGTGTCAGGCTCACAATGGTTCCAACCTCAAACCCAGCATTACTATGTGGCTCCCTACAAACTATAGATCCTCATCTGAAAAACAACCAACATCTTTCAGCATGATAACTTAACATTGTTTTTCTTAAAGAGGACTCCCTAAACCCTATAAGCTTCAGACCCCAGGGAATCTTGATCTTTCCCTGTACTCTGTAATATTAGCTACTCTTATTTTATAACACATTACATGGGACAGTGTTACAAGGGAACAGGTGAGAAGAACAGCTTCTTCCACACTGCCAGTTATTAGCACAGGTGAGTTCAAAAGCAGGAGCCCAGAGTCCTTGCCCTAAAGATACATACTCCATTGCCTCTCCAAACACCAAAAACATTATTAGGTAATGACAAGAATAACAAATACTTACACACTGAGCAGATCCTCAGAGTTCTCAGAGGTGCTTAAAGGAAAAAAAAGAAAAATCCGAAACTTCAGGTGTTAGTGTTTCCCCTGAATTTAAACAAATTTCACCATGTGTCCAGTCCTCTTCAGGCTATATGGATCTATTTATGCGGTAGCAACCAGAGTGCCATCTTTCAAACTGATTTGATGAATTCTGTTTTACTCAGAAGATAAACCAGTCATTCGACTGGAATTAGAACTAAATGTCCTCAGGACATGGCTCTGCACATAGCAAAGGTAATTTCTCAATGGCAGTTAACTTTTCTGAAGCTCTAGACTCAATGCTTTACATACAGACCTTACATACTGTAAGTTAGGTATGCCAAGATGCTCAAAGGGGTTGAAGCAGGCTTAAACAGGTCAAACACCAACCTAGTGTTAAAGCTGGGATGCAAGTCCAGCATCCACCCTGGAATCCATGCTGTGAGCTCTATGCTGCCCTGCCTTTCTAAACAGGGTAGAATGGCAGACTGTGGGAGCCAAAGGACAGTGAATACTCACATAACCCAGGCTCCTGATTTTGAGACTTAATACAAAATGGCAGATAGTGACAGAACCAGAAAGAGAGTCATAGTAGAAAAAAAGTGTCTTTCTCTACTCTGACTCTCAGATACAGGGTCTTTGGAATTCTTCCGTCATCTCTATACCCACAGTCCAGAAGAAGCTTCCTCACAGCACACCTGTGCCTCTCATAATGACCTGGGCTGGGCACCACCTTGTAATTTTGTTGGGAAAGCCAGTTCTTAATCTCCTGACCCAAACTGACCAAGAAAACTTCTGCTAAGCCCCTGACTCTTTCCAGGGAAAGGTGAGCTGAGGGTTAGAAGTTGTTTATGTAGATTCCAGATTTAGAACGACTATCATCAGACTGGCAGTTGACATGGGTGAGGAAGGTCAAAACAATAACAAAACGCCCTTCATTTGAGATCACAGCAATTGCTTAATTACATAGTGCATTATGTTATGACATTGCTGGGGTTTCCAACCTCCTGTAACAAATGCCGTTGAACATCCAGCTCTGTTTGTCTGGACATGGCATGCAGAAACTTGCCACTGGCTGAATAGTTTCCATGTGGACTTAGGTCTTCTGGCCTTGACAGTGGGGTCACTTGGCAAACTAAGACCGAGAAAAGCCTGGCACCTAGAATTAACCTGAGAATCAAGAAGCTTTTAGTTTGATGACAATATCTCTCCCTGTCTATAAAACAACCCTTTCTTCTATTTTCTTTCTAAACAAAAAAAATGCTTTCTTTGTGTTGCTTGGTCACTCACTCAACACGGAAAAAGGAACTGTTTCTATTCTTTATCATTTGCTATTTATTTAGTGTTCAGAGGTAGAGTTCAATGCTTGTGGAAAATCCTGTGCATGAACTGGTAATTCTGGCTTCTTAAAGAATCTTTTTATGTAATTTCATTTTGGGATGTACAGATTTTCTTTTCACTGATTGTCAAAAGACTTTAATATTGTTGAGTGTTTGGGGTTTTGGTTTTGGTTTTTGTTTGGCTTGGTTGTCTTACAAAGAACTGCAAAGTTGTAGAGCAGTAAGATTAAGGTAAATTTTTTATTTTCTTTTTTTCTGTTTTCTTTTTTTATTTTAGAAAAGAAGCTATGCTAAGGGAGAACTGAATATAAGTATTTTAAATAAAAAATATATCAGTAAGGTTAGGTGGTTTGACACAAAGTTGTTAGGTATGTCAGTAGAAAAAAGGAAAATAAAGAGGAATGAAAATCTTAAATTACAAAGTTGGTCCTAGACTTTTTAATTTACATTCTTTAGAATGCTCACCACCCATGCAAAGTAACAGTCCTCTATATTTGATGCAGTCATGGATAAAGAATAAAAGAAGGATAAGAAGAAAACACTCCATGGAAAAAATTGAAGCATCCTCAAATTAGTGTATTTGAAATATACTAAAGCATTATTTTACTAAAAATTAACCTAGTTGTTAAATAACTAATTGAGATTTTTGAAGCTGCCTAATTTTTAAGTGTAAAGTACACAGTTTAGAACCAAGGAGAATTAGAAAACCCAGACTCTTAGAGACAGTATGCTACGAAGAATGAAGAGCTCTTCCAGATGATAAATTGATGCCCATGTGGCTTTTAGAAATAGTATTGTGCAAAGTGAAGAGACTCTTTCTATTTTCATTTCTCCCACCAAATCCATGTGCAGTTTTGGTTTGAACTGCCTGGACTTGAGTTTTCTCATTTGTAATAAAGGCAGCTCAACTATAAGGTTGCTTTTAAAGATACAAATCTATTGCCATTTGCATTTTTATCAATGTCAGTTTACTTTCACTTGTCATTTATTTAAACCTTTAATGTTTGAGAATATGTCTGATTGAAGTACAAAGATGTATGCTGTTCACTTGCTCCTTCCAACACATTTTTTATAAGCTCAGCGAACATTCCAGTTTTTGGCTTTGACAGAGACCATCAAATGCTATGGAGTGTTGGAACTTTTCCATCTAGGTATGGGAGCCTCCTAGCTCTTCTTCGAGACTTCTTCCTGCTACAGAATGTCGTGTTCATCTTAGTACCCTGACAGCCCTTTCAAAAAATGTTTTAGGCGGGCAGAAGAAAAACTCTACACAGAAAGAACTACTACCTGAGGGCAAGAGTGGGAGATGCCATAATTCAGCTGTGAAATTCCTGCCTATTACAGGAGCTACAAATGATTCATATACACATCCTCCCTGGAAAGGGTTTCTGCTGGCCTGCAGGATGGTTCTGCTCTCTTCTCTTCAGGACCTAATCTATTCAACATCCTTCCACTTTACCAAGACTCCTAGGTCAGGGTTAATCCCATACAGATTTACAATACAGCACTTCCTCCAATCATGGGTGTATGTCTCTGCTTGGCCCTTACCCGCTACCATAACCAGCAGCCAAACTGGCAAACGAAAGCTGAGGAACTGAGGAGACAGGGGTAAGAAGCCAAAAGACCAGTCAAGTAAGAGGTTTGACATAGACAAAATAACAGATTTGTAGATGGAATTTTTTTATTAAGGCAGGCTGAATTATGGCCCCCCTTAAATTCATACGTTGGTCTCAATCCCTAATGGTATATGGGTTTATTTAAAGATAAAGTCTTTGAAGACAAAATTAATTTAAAAGGAATTCATTAGGATAGGCCCTTATCCAAACCTGACCAGTGTCCTTTTAAGAGGAGGTCAAGACTCAGACACACAGAGGGAGAAGGCCATTTGCAAGCCAAGGAGAGAGGCCTGAGAACAAACCAGCCCTGCTGACACATTGATTTCAGAACTGTGAGGAAGTAAATTTCTGTTTTTTAAACCTGTGGTACTTTGTTATCACAGCCTGATGTGCTCATCAGTATACATATCAAATAATTGTCGTGGTGAGCACTTGAATTTAAGTTGCAAGAGAACATTTTGAAGGATCCAGGAAAGCTGCTATGAGAGTTATCACTGCTCACACATCAACTGACTCATCTAGAACTCCCTTAAAACCCAGAAGGACTCCTTTGCCCCTGAGACTATACTCATGATGCCCAGGCCCAGACTGGAAACTAAACTGCTTTTCAGTGAATGGCTTGCTGAGGTTAAAGTCAGAGCAAACAGTGGAATTCTTTTTAAGTTGGCTTTTTTTTACAAGACTGGAAAGGGAATGGTATGTAATGGGAGCACAAGAAATATTTATTCAATGAGCAAGTGAAGCCTTTGAGAGCCTGATGAATTCCCTTCTCCAGATGGGGAATCTTTCTACCCAAAGAAGATGTCTATAGTCCATTCTCTCCTCCTTTTTCAGGGCTACAATCCTCCTTCCCTCTTTCAAGTTCTCAAACTGTTTTTCTCAAAGTATCCTTTCTGAGCTACATTCCCCTTCTCTTTTCACTAACAAAATCTGATTGATTGCATTCCAAAGGACAATGTACTTTTGCCTGCAGGAAGATTCCTGGCAGATAGTAATCATCCCTAAACGGGCAGACCAAGGGTACAACCCAGCAAGGAAGGGATCTTTCTCAAAGCTCTTTTGCACCTTTCTTGCAAGGCCAAGTTTTCCTCTCAAAGGATAACAAGCTGATGCTGGCTTCATGCTTTGCAATTTACAAAGCATATTAACATATATTATCTTATGTAATCTTCACAACAACACAGTAAGTCAAGTTTTATCAGTAAAGATGTACCTCGGGAAGGTAGTAAGATCATAGTGTGCAGATAAAATATCTTGACTTATTTACACAGCACCTACCATCATTTACACATAAAATGGGACAAATTGTTTACAGTGATGAGTTGTAACAAGGCAAAAAACATTTCAAGGATCTCATGGAGCTGGTAAAAAAAAAAAAAAAAAAAAGCTGACTTTTCCTTTATCATCTAGGGACAGGAATGATACATGGGTGGTATGAATCCAACAGTCTGCCTTGCATCTACAGAAGACAGCCTAACTCCCTGTCCACCTGGGCCAGAGACCACCTCTCCTACACGGACTCTGTAATTCATTATGCTATTTCTATATCTAAATAGTTCATGAAAGAGACTGACGAGGCCATTGGGTTTTCTCATTTTCTCTGGGGATTCAGGGCCACTGAGCAACATTCTTTATAAATGGCCAAAAGAATTCTGACCAAGTCAAGGCTGAGCCAGAGGCTGATTCATTGGACCAAGCAAAGTGCTCCCAAAAGTATGTAGCTACGACGTTATTACAAGCTACTGGAAACAGTAAAGGAAACCAGCTACAACCTCTCCTTGTCAGATGCATTTCATTTTCCAATGAAACCCACATGCCCAGGTCCTAACAGGAGGTGCCAATCACAGATGTCTTGGGAGATGATGATTTTTTTTTTCCATTTCTAAGCATGAGTCATGGGATACAAAAGCATCAACAGTTGAGACACCATATGTGAACCCCTGCGCTTCGGTGCTCCATGCTGAGCTGAAGCTGCCTGCTTTCTTCATGCCTCCTTCAGCAGCACCCAGAGGGCTGCTGCAAGCTCTTGTCGCCTCAGATGGGTGCTTCTGTTGAAACAACAGTCTTCAAAACATGGTTTTCACAGAACATTCAGGACCAGGAGGAAGAGCAAGTTAGCAAGGAAAAATGTAAATGTATAAGGCCTCATTTGGTCCTGAGGTCAGCAACCAAAAGGAAAAAAAAAAAAATGTTTGACTTCTTTCATATCAAGAAAACCTTCAGTTGTTATCAGTTTCATTGCTTTTTTGTAGTGTTTTGCCTTTGTTTTACATTTGATCAAAGATGACAGTGCTGCTCTGCCACTGGTACAAGTTGGTTTTGAGTCATTTTACTTGCTTAAGGAATAGGATATAAAATAACTTTCATGTTTGCTTATTTCATTCCTAATTCACAGGTGGCTGGCACTTAGGAAGAAGCAGTTTCACAGTGAGTACAAGACAGAGGTGTACAGCCCTGACGTGTGTTTCTTCAGCCTCATTCAAACCTTGCTCTCACCAGCTGAACCCAGTCACTTAGGAGTTGGACCTCACCCAGCCTATTCAGATGGATGCAGCCAACCATAAAACCCAGGTTTATGACTGGACAGTCATAAAACTATTGCAAAGTGCCACTCCCATCACACACACACACACACATACACACACACACACACAGTGAGTGTGTGGACACGCACATGGACACCCACACATACATATATGCACATCCACACTGCTGCCCATCTGCCCATTCTAATGGGCTCCTTCCCAGTTCAAATCATGCATGTTCTTTGTCCTCCACTGGATTTTAAATTACGTGGATGTTTGAACTGCTTTTCCTAAACTTCATTATTTATTTATTTTTTTAATTTGACACAGAGAGAGAGAGAGACAGCAAGAGAGGGAACATGAGCACGGACAGAGGGAGAGGAAGAACTAGACTCCCCATTGAGCAGGGAGCTCAATACAGAGTTCTATCCCAGAACCATGGGATCATGACCTGAGCAGAAGATAGATGCTTTTTTTTTTTTTAAAGATTTTATTTATTTATTTGACAGACAGAGATCACAAGTAGGCAGAGAGGCAGACAGAGAGGGAGGAAGAAGCAGGCTCCCTGCTGAGCAGAGAGCCCGATGTGGGGCTGGATGCCAGGACCCTGGGATCATGACCTGAGCCGAAGGCAGAGGCTTTAACCTGCTGAGCCACCCAGGCACTCTGAAATCTTTGTTGCCGAGAAAGGCAGGATTACACTTTTTTCTTTCAGATGGAGTTGGTATAGTGTATTCTTGGTTATCGAAATATTCATAGTTTGGGGACTTTGAAATGGTAAATATTCATGGTGTGTAAAAAAACATGATACATAACTACGATCTTAATTACATTAAAATGCTTACTTTGTAGATACACACGGGACCTAGAAGTCAAACTGTAAACTGCTTGTGATTATGGATGACTTTGTTCTTCGCTTCTTGTGTTTTTCAATTTCCTTTTATGCAAATGTTAACTTTTAAAATATAAATTTTTTAAAACCTAAAAAAAAAAAAAAGAAGATAGATGCTTAACTACTGAACCACCCACGTGCCCCTCAACTGCTTTTCCTAAATTTCTATTTTTCTCAATTTAGAGAAAATTCATTGGGAGGATGGTAAAGTCCCCATGGGACTGACAGGCCAGATTAGTTGCCACCACCAGCCAGCTTAAGAAATAGGCTGAATTCAGATATGGACATTGAGATAATAACAAAACACAGTAAAAAAAACTACAGCCCCTTCCCATAAATGAAGACCATTGACTCCTTTCCCAGGAAGAAAACAGCAGATGAAAATTAAAACTAAATACCCAAACTAAAATAATTTCTTAAAAATCTCTTTAGAATCATTTTCACTTATTTTTCCTGTTGACGTAACTTACCAGAAGTTTTCTGCACCCACTGCCGCTCCACCACAGAAAAAAAATTACTCCTATTCTTCTTCTGGTGTGCTGTAATTGATCTCAAAATACAGGACAAGGGAAATCCAAATAAAAAGGAACCAAGGTTCAGAGAAAATAATGAGACAAGGGGTACACTTCCTACAGTGGCAGCCAAGATGTAATGCCCTAAACCCTCTTCTTGGAGTATGTGAAAAAAGAAGGAGAAAACAAACTATTAGCCCTTGGCAGAGGTCCATAGTGATAAAAGTAACAGAAAACATGAATCAATTAAACCTTGATTTTGTCCAACTTCCTATTTTAGCAGAGAAGAAAAATGAGATCCAGAGACTTGAAACAACTTGCTTAAGGTCATTAAGGCAGTTTGTGGCAAAGAAGGGGTTAGAAACTTGGTTTCCTGACTTCTAATCATGAACTCAGGTAATCCCAGGTTAGGAGGAGCTATCCAGTCTCACCAGGTTTGCACCTGAGCTTTTGTAAGTGAGATCCATCTCATCTCTTTTCAGGACGGCCTGTCCTGCCTTTGGACCTCTCTGAATGTAAAAATTTTGTTCTGTCCCTAGTCCTATTTCTGCCTTTGGAAGCTACACACAGTTTTACCTTACTTTTCTAGGCCACGCCTTCAAAGTAGAAAGCAATTGAGATATCTCCAGTTTTTCATTCTTCTCAAGGGCCTTTTATAGCTGATCTCTGTGCTTTGGGCATATTTTGTCCTTCTCTTAAATTCATTGCCCAAAACTGAATGTCAGTATTCCAAAAGTGGTTACACTGGCCCAGAGAAGAGAGAAGCAGTTCAGCACTACAGAAGGAAATATCTTTCCATAAGATGGACTGAGTAGACAGATGAAGTCTACTTTCTACCATAAGCTCTAGATTCTTTTTATACTTCATACTACTGTGTATTGGGTACTACTATACCCATGGAATACTAGTGAAATTAATTCTTGCAACCCAGTTGAAGACGATTTACATTTAACTTTTAAAATGCTTTTCTATCTTATTCAGCTTTTCTTTCTAAACTGTCCTATAAAGTCCTTTGAGATCTTCATCTGTGCTGTCCTTCCAATGTGTTTATCTTGGGTTAAGACAGATTGAGTCACATTACTCACCATGAGAAGCACCATGAGAAGCATCTCTCCAAGTTACTGCTGGTCATCACCTAGACCAGTCTTTGCTGAGTATAGTCATTGAACCTGTCAAGGAACTGCCATCATACTGACCTCTAGTCACATGCCTTTGGTGTGTATACAAAGATATTATCAAGAGAGACTGTGCTGAATGCCTTGAGAATACCCTATAATGGCAGCATTTCTTTGACCTACTAGTCTATTGGCCCTGTCAAAAGAAAAAATGAATTTGCTTTAAGGTGACTTGTACTTGTGAACTTACACTTGAACATTTGCCCCTACTGCCCTGCTACTCCAGCAAATATTGATGAGTTGTCAACTCTGCTGCATAAAAGTGGCAAGAAAATAATCTAAAAGAGCACTTCACCAATTTAAGGAAGGAGGTTGTCCAAGCTAGTGCATATGTCTTCTACCCTGGTTACCCTTATATGTCTGAAATCTCAGTTCCTATTTTAAATTTGTTGATGTCATAACCTCCAAGCTATTTCAGATACAGTATACACATTGTGGCAGGGAAGGGGCTGGCCAGGCAGAAGACTCCTCCCCAAGAACTAGCAATAGAAACTGCAAGGATGATACCCATACCCCACTCAGTGAATCTATAGAGCCGCAGAAAACCAGTCTGGGTTATAGCCACTATCCCTCCCCTGAGGTTTAAGAACTGAGGGGCTCCCATCCAACCCAGTTGGGGTTTCCAGCTATGACAATGCTCCCTCTGACCTTCACCCAGATGATTACAGGAGTAGCTGTCTCTGTTTTCTCACCCCATCCAGATGAAACTAACATTTATTTTTCTATATCAGTGAGTTAAGCAAATAGCTATTCCTCTATGCTTATACACATAAATTTATTTTTCTTAAATTTTAAAATTTTAAATTTTAAAATTTTAAATTTTAAAATTTTAAACTCCAGTTAGTTAAAACACAATGCAATATTAGTCTATGGTATACAAATTAGTGATTCAACACTTCCATACAACACCCAGTGCTCATTGTAACCAGTGTACATCTTAATCCCCATCACCTATTTTCAGCCATCCCCCCTGCCACCTACCTCCCTTCTGGTAACCATCCCTTTGTTTCCTATAGTGAAGTGTCTGTTTCTTGGTTTGCCTCTCTCTCTCTCTCTTTTCCCTTTGCTTATTTGTTTTGTTTTTTTATTTATTTATTTTTTATTTTTTTTAATTTTTTATTTCTTTTTAGCCTAACAGTATTCATTGTTTTTGCACCGCACCCAGTGCTCCATGCAATCCGTGCCCTCTCTAATACCCACCACCTGTTTTGTTTTTTAAATTCTACATATGAGTGAAATCACATGGTATTTGTCTTTCTCTGACTGACAATATTTCACTTAATATAATACTCTCTGGTTCCATCTTTGTCATTGCAAATGGCAGGATTTCATTCTTTTTATGACCAAATACTATTCCACTTTGTTTGTACATATATCCCTTTGAATTACTGTTTTTGTATTCTTTGGGTAAATACCAAGCAGTCTTTGGGTAAATACTAAGCAGTGCAATTGCTGGGTCGTAAGGTAGTTCTATTTTTAACTTTTTTGGGGAACTGCCATACTGTTTTCCACAGTGGCTGTGCCAGTTTGCATTCCCATCAGTTTGCATGAGGATTCTGCTTTCTCCACATCCTCACTAATACCTGTTGTTTCTTGTGTTGTTGAGTTTAGCATTCTGAAAGGTGTGAGATGATATTTTACTGTAGTTTTGATTTGTGTTTCCCTGATAATGAATGATGTTGAACATCTTTTCATGTGTCTGTTGGCCATGTGGATGTCTTCTTTGGAGGAATGCCTATTGCTGTCGTCTGCCCATTTTTTAATTGAATTATTTGTTTGCGGGGGGGGGGGGCATTGAGTTGTATAAGTTTGTTATATATTTTGGATACTAGCCCTTTATCAGATATATCTTTTGCAAATATCTTCTCCTAGTCCATAGGTTGCCTTTTAGTTTTGTTGATGTTTCCATCACTGAGCAGAAGCTTTTTTATTTTGATGAAGTCCCAATGGTGCATTTTTGCTTCTGTTTTCCTTGCCTCAGGAGACATATCTAGAAAGAAGCTGTGATGGCTGATGTCAAAGAGGTTACTACCTATGTTCTCCTCTTGGATTTTTATGGTTTCATGTCTAACATTTAGGTCTTTAATCCATTTTGAATTTTTTTGTGTGTTTGGTGTAAGAAAGGGGTCCAGTTTTCTTCTTTTCCATGTAGCTGTCCAGTTTTCCCAACACCATATGTTGAACAGACTTTTTTCCATGAGATATTCATTCCTGCTTTCTTCTAGGGTGGTTGAAAATATAGTTGTAAGCTTATTTCTCAGTTTTCTATTCTGTTACATTGACTTTTGTGTCCTTTTTTGTGCTGGTACCATACTGTTTTGATTACAACAGTTTTGTAATATAATTTAAAGTCTGGAATTGTGATGCCCCAGTTTTGCTTTCTTTTAAGAATGCTTTGGCTACTCAAATTCTTTTGTAGTTCCACACAAATTTAAGGATTGTGAAAGTAATACTTCTGATTAAAGTTTATTGGTGATGAAGGGATAGGAAAGGGAAGGGAAGGGAGGGAAGGAGGAATGAAGGAGAAAAAGAAAAAAGAAAGGAAAGAAAGGAAAAAAGAAGAAGAGAAAAAGAAACGAAAAAAGAAGAGTTGTCCTGAAAGTGCTGGAAACCACTGAGGTCTCCAAGCTCAGCTTCTCCCAGAGTTCAGGTGGCTGTTCTTCCAGTGAGCTGGACTGCCTTTTCTCTCATGGCTCATGGAAGGACAAAAGAAGTCAGGGAGTGGTCCAGTGCTGCTGTCCATGTATGGTCCAGCAAAAGGGCGGGCATGCAACTCCTGCAGGGAGAGGTTCTCAGTCCTTCCTCCTCCTCAGACTTCCTTAGCTATATCCCTGAACTAAGTCTCAGTTGTTGCCTGCCTCTAGTTTAGCTCTGTAGGCCTATTTCTACGTCTCACCCCATTTCCACTGACCCTAGCAAGAAGCATTTGCTCTCAGGGCTGTCTGGCTGCATTTTATTATTTTATGTTGCTAAAGAATGCTCACAGCAACAGAATAAGACATTCCAATCAAGCAAAAGATAAAAATTTATGGAACCTATGATCCTTCCTTTGATCAACTGATGTGCCACTTGTCAATTTGAATTTCAGAGAAAATACTTCTCTCCCTAAATAGAGATGTAATAACCTTTGTGTTTGCAAAGCCACAAATCTTCCTGATCAAAGTTCCATTTAAAATCATTACAAATAGGTAACTAATCTCTGCCTTCAACAAAGAGGGGCTCCATTCCATTTTTTCAGCAGCTTATTGCATAAATATTATTTTTGCCATCATTCTTCAATGTATGGGTGAGATCTCCAGTGGACAGAGATACTGATAAATGAACCTCAGGGCAATCACCAATCTTTTTTTTTTTTTTTTTTTTTTTTTTTTT